>NW_015547730.1:379037-398259 GCF_001515605.1 Sinocyclocheilus anshuiensis
GGCTTAACAACGGTATCACCGTCAGCACCGTCTATCGCGGCAAGCCTACCCTAAACCTCACCAATAGTGTTAACAAAAGCAAACGTAAGATAATAACTCATTTGCTAAAGCAACCATGCCAGCTTGCTCCTATAAGTTTTTTAGTTCTTTTATCAGGACTCATGTTTTACTGGACTTGTACCTGAGCGCTCCACATCACACCATATCGCTGTACCAGGTGAGCTACTGAGCAAGCTTACTGTCAGAAAAGTCATGCATAAGGAACTGATTATGAAATGCAGATGTCAAAAAGTATTCATTTACAAATCATGTGCTATCCTAAAAGTGTTTTGAGGTCATAACATAGTTTGTTGTTATGCATAATTGTGCAAGGAACACCTGAGAATATGTCTTTATTAAGGGTGCTGTATGTCATTTTTTTGACCATACTAAAGCATAAAAATACCATAATATGTTTGCAATTGAGGAAACATTCTAAGTTCACATACTTGTTTCTCAGAGAAACATTGCTACAGCCAGTTTTTCTTTGAAATGTGAGTTCTGTGTCGGAATGTCTGTTTTTATTTCTTGGTCTGTGTGTTTCCACCCACTAGTATTTCGCCAGTAGTATTTCGACACCCCAGGATGCCAGTTGGCTGAAAACATTGCGTATTGCAGCCATGTAAGCCAGCAAATGAAATGGGTCAGAGATCACAGATCCTACCTGACTTAAAAGCCTTGCATCCACCTAAAACTCTCTATGACCAGAGGAATATAAAATGTGGATAAATCAACTCATCAACTTACAGTGTAAGACTACGCGACCTAACATGTCAGTTGCTCTTGTTCCTTGTTGCATCTGGCAACCCGCGTGAGCATCGAGTCTGAGAGGGAGGAGGCGGGAGAAACATCATTCTCCAATATTTTACCCACTTCAACTGCTAGCTGTCAAAATTACATTCTGCACCTTTAACTGAAAATATGCCACTGTAATCATATTTTTTGTAAAAAGGAATAAACATTGTTGGGATTTTACTGCCACTAGTATTAATTTCAGCTGGAAACTGCAGGGAATTGTATGTTTGCATGTAGGTACGTTTTTGGAATTTTTAATTTTTTTCAATGAGCCTATGTTGGAAAAAAAAAAACAATATAGTAGTTGATGAAAAAAAGGAGGACAGAAGGTCAGTATTTGTAATTCCCAGAAGCAATGGGCACTCTCATCCAATCAAACAATTCTCATGTGGAATAGGGTTTGTGCAAAAAAGGTCTAAGAGGTCCAAACCTATTAGATAGGGTGACCAGACTGTCCCTATTTTTGACGACCTGTCCCCGGCTGGACCTCTCTGTGAAAATGTCCCCCGTTTTTCTGTGTGCTCAAAACAGCCCAAAGTTAAATAACACCTACCCCCGGTTTCACAGAAAAGGCTTAAGCCTAGTCCTAGACTAAAATGTAAGTCTGAGCTGTTTCAACTGAAAGAAACTTGCAATGACTGATCTTAAAATATATCAGTGCCTTTGTTTTGTCTCAAGATGCACACCAGTAATGTTTTTTCCTAAGCACGTTTATAAAAATTACTTAAAAGTCCTAATTGAACTATGGCCTAATCCTGGCTTAGTCTAAGCCCTGTCTGTGAAACCGGGCCCTTGTGCACTAGATATGGTACATGCTTGTTTAAAAACATTATATCACTGCATACAGTGTGTCATTCCATATTAGATTTTTCATTTTTGATATTGAATTCATATTTACAAACACAAACACACTGTTTTGACATTCACTGTTGGGTTTTAACATTTTATGAGGGAAAAATATATATATAATTTAAATGATATATTGACCACTGACTTTTGTCACATCATTTTAGAATCATTTAATTTTAGCCTTCTTTAGCCAGTTTTAAAGCATGCAGTTGAATAAATTCTTTAGTGTATATGTGTGTGTTTGTGTGTGTGTGTGTGTGTGTGTGTGTGTGTGTGTGTGTGTGTGTGTGTGTGTGTGTTGGGTGTGAGTGTGAAATAAGAGACAGAGAGAGAGCCTTGTTTGCATGTTTCCAAATGAAAGAAGCTCTCTTACCAGCTTTGGCTTGTCGTTTCCACTAGTTCCAAACCCAACCCCCGATACCTTCCAAAATAAACAACCCAGCGTTAACTCACTGTTTTCATTCACCTTCATTTCTGCCCATGCTACTTGTGGCCCAAAGATCTCATATACATTTATAGATGGAAAAATAATTTAGCATATGACTAATGTATGTCTGATTCAATTTTTTTAAATGATGTGCTTAGAACGGTCTTCATAAATATTTGTTTGATAATGACCTAGAAGCCAAAATGTTTTTTTTATGATGAAATATCCATACATATGTGTCTTCAATAAATTCATACAAATTGTCTCTGAAATATATCCATGTTCCCAGATAGTGAGCCTTCATTGACCTCCTGTCTTTCTTTAAATGTATTTGCAAGTATGAAGTTTGAAGTCAGAGGGCAGCTCATATTTAAGGCCTTCCTCTGTGAGACTGGACCAGTCTTAGAGCTCAGTCATAGTTCCCAGAGCGGTTCTCAGGTCTGATCTAATCCTTCTTTGCCCTCTTCTCTTGCTTTTAACCAGTGAGAAAGAACAGGCCTTAGCATGTTTCTGTAATGCGCTACACTATGTACCAACCAAAACTTGATCTTATTTGTCCTCCTGGAAGTATTGGAAATTTGCTACGAGTTCCGAACTTGTATTGTAGTGTGTGTGTGTGTGTGTGTGTGTGTGTGTGTGTGTCTGTGTGTTTGAATGGAAAAGGGGATGAGTTAACCATTCCAAGACTGCAGTGCATACAAGTCATGTATGTCACATTCAATTCAAGTTTCCTTAAGAGTGGACTGCAGGCACACTTAAAGGTTGTGTGTAATTTATCTTATAATGCTTTCTTCTATCACTATATCTATGCAGTTATACAGAAGCCATAGGTTCCCCTGAAGGCTCTTTGCTTGCAGAAACATGCAGGAAAAAATTTAAACAGGATGGTATCATATACAGGGGCTACTGCATACTGTCGTGACTGTGTGTCTAGGTCAGTGAGCTTCTCAAAATATCAAATAATTTTATGTTTTATGACAAGTCAAGGTTAGTTTAGGTTGTAAAATGTCATGTTGTGCGACTCCCCAAAAACCCAATTATATTTATTATTAAAGACCCCCTTGTGGTTAAAATCAAGTTTTTAACATTTAAATGTTGGTCTGGTGTTTTTCATTTGCTTAAAGAGAAACCATGTGCAAATTCATTAGTCAGTATCATTACTGAGTTTTTTTCTTAAAGGGATAGTTCACCCAAAAATAAAAATTCTGTCATTACAGTTTTTCTCGATTGCTAACACACTATAACTGATTCATTTGGCCCAATTTTCCAAACCATTCATACAGTTCTCGAAACAAAGACAGGTTTCTCAAAACTTTTAACACATTTCACCTGTTTGCACACACGTTACAATTTTCTCAGTGTTTTCTGCAAAACTCTACACAAAAACGCCATCATTTTGCACATATATATATATATATATATATATAAATATAATTAACTCAAGCATCAAAAAATGAACTCAAACAGCACACATTTATCCATGTGTGAACATTACTGTAAGCAGGAAAACTGATGACACACAGGTCAGAATCTTAGGATAATATGAACAAGAGCACAAGTGATTATGAGTTTTGGAAAATGAATCCTGGTAGTGGGAGACAAAGAGGAATTGGAGGGGAAAATAAAAACGAAGGGGGTGGGGTCCAATTTAATTTGTTCTTGATGAAATACAAAGCACTATAGTTGAGCATGTTTTTCTGCATGGACTGACCATGAGGGAAGTTGGCCTACAGGCTCATCTACAAGGTTTCAATACTACGAATTGTTTCATGAATTGTGTGTTAGCAATCGAGAAAAACTGTAATCACCCTTCATGTCGTTCCAAACCCGTAAGACCTTTATTCATCTTCAGCAACACAAATTAAGATATTTTTGATGAAATCCGAGAGCTTTCTGACCCTGCATAGATGGCAACACAACTGAAATGTTTTATGGCCCAGAAACATAGTAAGGACATCGTTAAAACAGTCCATGTGACATCAGTGGTTCAACCTTGATTTTTTGAAGCTACGAGAATACTTTTTGTGCAAAGAAAACAAAAATAATGACTTCATTCAACAATTTTTCTCTTCCGTGTCAGTCTTCGACATGCGTTCACAATACTTACCCTGACATGAGGGTGATAATTAATGACAGAATTTTCAAAACTATCCCTTTAGAGTGGCGGAGTACCAAAGACAGTTCCGAGTTCAATTCCGAGTGGGGCTTTTCACATTATCATCTCTTTTCTTGAAAATGGTTTAAAAGATTTAAAATCATAGGCCTATGCGATTAATGCAAATAGAACACATTTCTAAGAACTTGGCATAGAACCATGTGTTTTAAGCCTGAATATAAAATATTAAATAATGCACAGAAAATGTATGCCTTAAATCTAATACAGTAGGCTTAGGCTTAAACTTTAAATAAACTATATTGAAACAAATTTTCCTTTTCTTTGTAGTTGACAATATCTGTCAACGTCTTTGTGTATTTAGCCTAAACCGGACTCAGTAGGTCTCTAGAAACTCCAGTGTGATGGTTGTAGAGCAGCGGCCACTCTGCCAACTGGCCTGTCATGAGCAATCAACGTCCAGTGACGTTCCCTCAAACATACACATACCTACAAACATGCACACACACCGCTTCAGTTACAAAGACAAAATGTGTGTGCGTGTTTTTAAGGGTCTATTTGACCCTGATCACAGAGCAACATGCAGCTGCTCTTAGTGAGCTGGATAACTGAAGACAACACTTGTGTGTGGGTCTCTCATTACTTTATAGACTAGTAAAGCCCTGAGACAGATCTTACAATCTTTTGTTAATGATTTAAAAATGTTTGTATATCAGTATAATTGTCTATAAGTTGTAAACTCTAAGAGAATTGGGAAGGATTGTTGATCTTGGTCTTTTGTAAGTAATGGAAAATATTCCCCAAAATTTGAAGAGCAAAATGGATTTAATTATTAATAGTAGTATGTATACATTATATTTATACATAACCTCAAATAAGGTTTGCCCTCCTTCATCCCCTGGTGCTGTGCCATGTTTGCTTAAATCAGCAAACCAAACTCAGTTTGATATTCTTTTCATTCTTTTTTTAATGAAAAGAATTTCATTAAAGAATAAAGTTATGGGAAACTCATATTGGTAATTGTATTATAAAACAATGTGCATTGTGTGTGACTGAATAAGCATTCACACTTGTTTTGTTCAGTGTTTTCTTCAAACTATGTCCTTTTACTGCTCCCACGTCACATGTCAAATTCTCCATATCTCCACATGGGCAGCTCCTCGTCCACGTTCATGTCCCCACTTCCTGCACCCTCCCCCATGCTGTTCCTCCTTGTGCCCCTCTCTCCTCAGCCTTGACTGTTCCCAGGTCAGTGTAAATTATCTTCAAACCCTCAGTCTTCATAAGTCATGGCATGCGACAGTCCCAGGCGTCAGCCATTTCCGCCTAAGCTTCACACACATGCAATCTGAAAGATCTGGGTTGTGAGTGAGCCCTTAATTGCCACTGAAATGCCGCGGCTCCATTTACAAAATAAATTGTGGCTTTTACCCCACTACTGTCATATAAAGTGTCCTTCATAGATGCTAGTACAAGCTGGAATTGGTCTGGGTCCTCCCCATTGTGTTTTACTGTCCAATTGTCTTTGTAAACTCTGGGAAATGCAGTCACAGAAATGGTTGTCAGTGAGGCCGACTATAAATGTATTTATATATGTGTGTGCGTTCGTCCGTATGTGTGCATGTGTAATAAATTCTATGCATTAATGTGCACCTTGGTAAAACACACCAGTGTTATTTTAGTATCATTGAAGTACTTTTATAGTTTTTATTATTATAATATTTTGAATTAGTGTTTATTTCTATGTTTTCTGTTTTTATTTTAAGTTGTTTGTGATTTTTATTTATTTATTTATGTAATTTAAATATTTTAAATAATTTTTATTTCCATTTCAGTTTTAGATATTTTAGTACATCAAGTTAAAAATGAAAAATGTTGCCTTGGCAACTAGCTGAAATTAAATAAACTTTATTTTATTTTATAATAATAATAATAATAATAATAATAATGTAGCAATTACATACAATACAATACAATACAATAATATAACAATAACAATTATTATTATTATTATTATTTTTTTTTTTAGGGTTTTAGTCTAAAAAATTCTGGGTTAAAAACAACCCAGCGCTGGGTAAATATTGGACAGAACACATGCTAAGATATTCTGACCCAGCTGGTTGGGTTAAATGTTTTTATCAAACATGCTGGGTTGTTTTAAGTCATCTATTGTATAAAAATTATTATATTGCTGGCTTAAAATGGACTGGAAATAAAACACACACACACACACACATAATTACTAGAGGAAACATCAATAATCAAAAGATGAACATTTATTATTAAGCAAGAACACATGGACAAAATACAAGACAATTTGAATTTATCTGGGTGAATACAGCATAGTTTACAATATTACATACAGTTAAACTCATTTAACAAGCATTTTAGACATACAAATTTAACATTTAAAAGTAGCATTTTAATTTAAGTGTATTCAACCGTTCTCTGTAATTACTTTTCACCGAAATAGTGCTAATTCTTGTGCCGGTGTGTCGCCGAAATCTGAGCCGGTGAAGGGCTGCTATTCACGGGGGAACTGCAAACTTCAGACCGCGGCCTCGCGTTTCACTCGTAGCTGAAAGATGCCATGACCTGCCGATAAACAAACAGTACTGAGATTAGAGAACATATTTTAACATCAAATTAAATTAAACTCAGTGCTATAACGAATAAAAACATTTATGTTATGTAAGGCAAAAGGCGTTTCCATCATGTGAAGTGACCTCTGCTGACGCAGCTGACTGACATCTCGTACCTATGTTGCGTTGCGTAAAATAATACAATTTACAAGCTAGTAAAGACTTTATAAATGAAATAAAATGTATACAAACCTTTATTTCGCTGAAGAAGTGCACCAAATCAGAGCGCTGAGAACCGCTCTCTCCTGAAGTGGACTCAAAAAGTCCGTGCTTTGACTGTAACTCAGCCGCTGGGTTGTTTCATTGGAGACAGGCTCAACTCAGTGGTTGGGTAGAAAAATAACCCAGCGTTAAAAATGACCCAGCAATTTAGTTACAGAAAAACTACCCAGCCCCTGGGTAAAAAAATATTTAAAAAACCCCCAATAAAATGACCCAACAGGCTGAACCCCGCATTTGGGTAAAAAAAAAAAAACCCAGTACCTGGGTAAAAATATAAAAAACAACCCAATAAAATGACCCAAAAGGCTGAACCCAGCATTTTTTAGAGTGTATAATAAATTTTAACCATACTCCTGGGAGCAATCAATATGAAATGAGTAAAGAGCTATTCAGGTGTATTCTTGTGTTCAAATACAGCTAGGTGTAGCAAGTTTTTCTGCATACTTGTAATCAAAGATGGCTAGATGGAGAACCACTGAATGGAACAGACCAAAACATTTTGAGACTCATGTCAAAGTTGAACTACTTTAAACATGACGCTACATCTTAAAAAGCAGTCCTCATTTCACGAAATGATCAAATGTAACTGTGAAAGACTACTAATCCCAAAATCCTGTAGCCCGAATACAAGAATGGGTTCTGTGTGAACATCCACTGGGTCTAACTTGGACAGGCAAGTTCAGTTGCAAAATGGTACAATATAAGTGTGGACTGTAGCCCAGTAACAGGTTTATGTTCAGTTAATTATAATTTAGTAATTAAGTAATTATAGCCTATATCCATGACAGTATTAAAAAAAGAGCATCCAAATATGGGACAGTTTTTTGCTGGGAGTCTCTGCCCCAGTAGACCTACTGATAAAGGCAGCAAGCGACCTTGGGAATCAATCTCATAGCAGTCAGTGAATCATTCAACACTCTCTGTTCCACCTGCATCAACAGGGGCTTCTTCAGTTTCATTCCAGACTACAGCTAAATCCACTCCAGCTCATGTTAAGACCTCTGGGGAAATCAGAAAATTCTCTGTCACTTTACAGGAAGATAGTGTGTCATTGTTTTGGCTAGCATGCTAGAATTCCTTCCTGAATATGGAAATGTAATGCCTTTCTAAAGAGGATGTTTTCTTCTGGACTGCATATACATGCAAGCTAAGAGTCATCCGCCACCCTCCTCCATCGCCTGCTTCTGCATGGCAAGTTCTTCCATGAGCTTTAGGACTCTAAATCTAGGATTAGTTTCATACAATGTTACATGTTAATATAACCTTAGCCCTTTCAATCAAACACTGGAAAGCCAGTTGTTTGGAAGTATATTTAGAGGAAAGAGGATTTACAGCAGTTTGGGGTTGCAAATGGTGGACTTGACATTAAATGTGACAAATAAACTACTAATTTAATGTAGTTAAACGGCAGGGCTCCAGACTGAGCCTAAAATGGTTGCATCTGCAACCAAAAATATTAATCTGTGAGTGATTGCTGAGATCGCCACTTGTAAGTTGCAACAATACAAATTTGCGTTACAATTTATAAACAAATTGCATGTAATATCTATTTACCTGCATGTCCAGTGAGGAGTAGCCTATCACATTATTTGCTGTGTTAAAATGAGACAGTGCACGAAAGTTTCAGTAGGGAAAGAAATGTTTCGATGTGTTTGAGCGCCAAACTCTGAAAAACATGTAAAAATTGAAAAATATCAGACTTTTTTAAGCAATCATCAACTCTGTCTGATAAAAGAGAGAGGTTCCAGTTGTGAGATATAGAAAACACAGAGGATGATCTTTTCATTTCAGTCAATGAACATTCAAGTAAAAGTGCAGAAAGACATTGTAAAACTTATTGGATTCAAGAGTTTGCATGTCACAGGTATGATCATTGTGCACAGAAAATGTTTTGTGACTTTTGTTCCAAAGTGGTCAGAAAAATAGCGGGGGAAACAGATTTCATTAATGGAACAAACCATATAAAAAAGAGATTGTGAGAAAACGCAGTGATAGTTGAAAGCAGAAAAGTGTTCATACCATCACAGAATAATTGCAAAGAGCTTTTTTCCTTATTGGAGCCCATGGCTCCTTAATTGATGTTTATTATTATATTTGAGTGAAACATCAGTCAAGCTGCTCATTTGAAAAAGTACCTGCAGCTACATTCTTTAAAATGTAATCAGAGACATACCTGTCTTGCACAAAACAAAATAATTGAGCCTTTCCAGTAAAAAGCTATGTTTTCCAAAAAATAATGGTGTTATATACCATGACACTATGCTACATTGTTGGTTTTTAAAGATGTAATGGTAAGATGCAGGCTTTTCTAAAATATCCTCCCTCTCGTATTCAGCATCAGAAATTCATTCTACACTTGCATTCTACACTTATAAAACTGTAATTGGAGTGGTACTCTTTCAAAAAGCACCACTTTTAACAATACAGATTGTGTCAAAGCAGCTTTACAGTATTAAATAGGAAAATAGTTTGTCAATAATGTAAAAGAACAATAGTAAACACTCAATTTTCAGTTAAAGGCAGTTCATCATTGAATCCAGTGATGTCATCTTCAAGCTCAGTTCAGTTTAATAGTATCTGTGCAATCAAGTCGACGATATCATTGGAAATTAAGTGTCCCCAGCTAAGCAAGCCAGAGGTGACAGCGGCAAGGAACCAAAACTCCATCGGTGACAGAATGGAGAAAAAACCTTGGGAGAAACGAGGCTCAGTTGGGGGGCCAGTTCTCCTCTGGCCAGACGAAACCAGTTCAATTCCAAGCTGCAGCAAAGTCAGATTGTGCAGAGGACTCAACTGGTTCTGTGGTCTTGTCCCGGTGGCCGTCTAGGAGACAAGGTCTTCACTGGGGATCTGTCTCTGGGGCTCATCTAGTTGTCCTGATCTCCACTGACATATACTAATATGTTCCTTTTAGGGGTAAATAATAAATTAAAAATAAGACATCTTAGCTTTTGTACCTTAGAGCACTACTCCAGTGACAGCTTTGTGCCGTTTTATTCTGAGAGTGTAGTGAAACAGCTCATTTAAATGAATCTTTCAATTGTGCTTTGAATCGGTTCTCCGAAGTCTCCACATAGTATTGTAGGTCTTAATTTTAGGCACACTGTATGTATCAAACTATTTAGTTAGTTGTTGCTGATGTTCTTGACTTATAAATCAGGATATGTTTGACTTGTTCTAGTTTTAGTTAGTTACTTAACAACACTAAATATGTCTATTTTAATAGAAATAGTGTAGAGGTGGAGTTCGAGTGGTGTCATTTTTACAGAAGTAATGTAAACAGTTGTTTATATACCCATACATATAACCCATGATCGACAGAAATAAATGAACATTCTCCTTTCAGTTTTGTCTCCTTTTGAATAATTGTTTTTATCATCACTCACTTGGCTTTGTCCTTCACTTTTAGGTTCACACAGATTTTTCTTCTTGCACGACAGAAAATATGACAAGTATCTCTCTCTCTCTCTCTTCTTTTTGTGCTATCCATGGCCAAACAGCTGCTGACAACAGGGTGTAATCACAGACAAACAGCCAAGAGGCAATTTGAAGCCTAATGAATAAAATGCTTTTTATTCTCACTCCATGTCTCTCCATGGGAAATAGCTTTTAAAGCAATGGTTTAGTGTCTTGACAACCCTGGCATCATACACCTGTGGTATGTCTGTAGGTTTAGAGCACTTTTGTTACCATAAATGGATAAAATTATAAGTATTTTTATTCAGTGATTAGTTTCATCCATCTTTTCGCCCAGATATTCTGACCTTAAGTAAATTTAAAGTTAGTTTAAGTCTAAATTTAAAACTCACCATGTGCATACATGGTTGTACTCTATTTTATAGGTGATTTCAACCTCACTTGTGCTGTTTGGATTACTATTTAATTACCTCTTACATCCCTGCATGTTCTCTCATCGTTTTTTTTTAATGTAATTTCATGTCAGAGCATGCTTTGTAATTATGCTTGTTATAGGGGTAGCATTAACCCTATGTTTCACGTCATCTTGATTCTTTGTTCCTTCAACTTGCCCACAGCTTTAAACAAATGAAAAGAGCATAACATTATAAGACTGCTAAACATTTTCACAACATTGTGTACCTTGGTAAAGTTTACTCAAAAGTGTTAATTTAACAATCACGTGTGCCAAAACAAAAACAAAACAAAACAAAAAAAAAGGCCACAAAAAATAAAGGTGTATGACCCTGTTGATATTCAGTTATAAATAATGTGTTTTTCATACAGTGCCTCAATCACTCCTAACAGGGTAGTTTCTGCTGTCTCACAAACAACTTGGTCCTTTATTGCACCATTATGTTTCTAAAATAGTCACTGTAATTAAATTCGAGACACATGAACTGTTTTACTACATTTGGCTTGTTGTTAAGGTGTCTCTTGTGAATCACTTTACTTTATTTGTTTGTCTTTGTAGATCTTGATGTGAAATAAATGGTCTCAAAAGCCTGCTGTACTGTTAGAGCTTACAAGTTGTTTGGCCATTAATAATGTCAGTATGAAAACATATGGGTTATGGGTATGTTCTCAAAACCACACACACATGCTCTCCCTCCCTCTTTCTGTCTCTCTTGCTATCTCTCTGTCTTTTTCATACACACCTGTTGTATTTGGATGTCATACAGAGTCACACAAGTTTTGCATTCCTAAAATCTTCTGGAAGGGCTAATTCAGAGAGTTAGCAATGCTAATGTTTTTAGCGGCTGTGCTCATTCTGGCTTTTGTCTTTACAAGATCAGTTCTGACCAGCTAATACAATTTCTGGGGTAAATTCTTGACAATGACAAAGCAAAATATCCAGAATTGATTATTTCTGAAACTTTAAATGAACAGTTTAGCCAAAAATGGAAATTTGCTGAAAATGTACTCACCCACAGGCCATCCAAGAAGTAGATGAGTTTGTTTCTTCATCTGAACAGATTTGGAGAAATTTAGCATTACATCACTTGCTCACTAATGGATCCTCTGCGGTGAATGGCAGTGAAAAAGTCCACCCCAAACATATTTGTTTAAAACTGTTTTGGACTGTTTTCACTTGTAAACAGTGCTTATTATATTACTCTCCTGATGAGATGGATTTTTCACTGGAGAAAGCAGTATTTTGGACAGAGGACTCGGAAGCAGTGATTTACTTCTTGCTTTTTACTTCTCAAGTTGTTAATTGATGGACTAGATTCATGTGGATTACCTTTGGATTATTGTGATGTTTTAAGCAGCTCTTTGGACTCTCATTCTGACGGCACCCATTCACTGCAGAGGATCCATTGGTGAGCAAGTGATGTAATGCTAAATTTCTCCAAATTCAAAAACAAAATAATCTACAACTTGGCTGGAGGGTGAGCACATTTTCAGAATATTTTTGCATATCATTTTTGCATAAACTATTACTTTAAGAAAGAACCAAACAAGAAAATTAGACTTGTCGTCACACAAAAACTGACACCCACTAGTTTGTGTAATTTAAGTACTTTGTTTTCGAGGTATAGTTATGTGCTCTAATTCCACTTTTTATTAAGCCCTTTCTCCCTCTGTTGAAGTCTTTACGTTGTTACAGGCTTGTTTTTCATCAAGTTGTGGTTTCAGATGAGAAAATAATTTTAAAAGATGTGTTACAACAGAGTTGCTGGGAGTAACTTTATTTCTTCATGATTGGGTGGAGACTAGAACAAAGAAATGCTTCTAAATAATTTGAAGAACATTTGTCAACAATGGCATCCACACTGGTGGCTGCACATACCCCTCCCTGCTACTTTCTCCCACCCACACACACACACACACACACACACACACACACACACACACACACACACCTGCATGCATGCTCAAAACACACGCTGGTATTCCTATCATTATGGGGACATTCCATAGACATTTACATTTACCGTTAACAAGGAGCTTTCATTGTAGAGTTTCATTGGACTAATTACAGAGAGACACCTAGCCAGAGTGGGCGGCGGGCAAGAGAGACAGAGACAGTGTGTGTTTAAGAGGGGAAGAGAGAGAGGGGTACTGGGAGGATGGCATGAGACTGGCAGAGATCCAAAATATTCCTGACCTTGACATCGGCCAGAGGCCAAACATGTGATCATGTGAGAGCAGCTGCAGGGGCACCTCCAGCACTACTGGACTCTCTACAGCTCTCACACTGATTCCTGCTCTTCATCTCCACTGTCTTTTTTTTTTTTGCCCTTTATCTTTTGCAGTTTATTTTTCTCGTTTCTCTTTCACATCTCTGAATATGTCTCAGAGTTGCTTTACCATCCTCTTTATTTCTCTTTCTCTGGTTTTATTTCTTGATTCAAGTCTATTTTGCATTTACTTCTTAGCCTCTCCTTTCACTTCTCATCTGCACCTTCCTTTTATGACTCCTTTCTTGGTATATGTAGGATTATCTGTCCGCTCTTTCCTGAGGTCTGCAGTTTCTGTGTTGCTCTAATTTAGCACAACAACAATTATTTCTGTGAATAATGTATGAGTGTAAAAGAAAGAGAGTGCGGGTGATATGTGCTTTCTGAGGATGGTCCGCCACCGTTTCAGTCTGTATTATTAAGAATAGTCAGTTCCACTACTATATACAATAATGATACTGAAAAGAAATCAATATCAAAAGTTCCATCATTTTTTTCAGGTATCATGTAGTTGTTAATATTAATGTTGCACACTGATTATATGTATACAGTATATACTACCAGTCAAAAGTTTGGAATCGTTAAGATTTTTAAATGTTTTTAAAAGCCTTTTCTCTTCAGTAAAAAACAATCATATTGAAATAACGTTACAATATTAATTAACTGTTTTCTATTATAATATATTTATTCCTGTGATGTTAAAGCTCAGTGTCACATGATCCTTCAGAAATTATTCTAATATGCTGATTTGCTGCTTAGGTATGGTGCTCAGTTATTAATAATTGTTCTTATTATCAATGTTGAAAACAATTTTTGCTGCTTAATATTGTTTTTTTCCCAGGATTCTTTAGAAAGTTAAAAAGAACAGCATTCATTTGAAACAGAAACCTTTTGCAACTATAAATGCCTTTACTGACTGGATCCTCCTGTAGCCCCCCGCCCACCAAATGGCCGATGATTTTGATTGAAGTTTCCATTATAAAAATACAACATTTACTCTTAGTCATGCACTCCACTTTTAATGTCTGATGTGGATGTGTGTGTGTGTGTGTGTGTGTGTGTGTGTGTGTGTGTGTGTGTGTGTGTGTGTGTGTGTGTGTGTGTGTGTGTGTGTGTGTGTGTGTGTGTGTGTGTGTGTGTGTGTGTGTGTGTGTGTGTGTGTGTGTGTGTGTGTGTGTGTGTGTGTGTGTGTGTGTGTGTGTGCAGGTGTCCACTTGTTTATGTGCAAGTGTGTAAGGGAATGCACGATTGTCTCTCGAGAACTGATTTAATTGGAAACCTGAACTGAAGAAGGAAATTTCCTCAATGTGTTTCCATGTTTTCGGACCTAGTGAGCTGATGAGTTGATTGTTCTAGATCTGTTCCTTTACATTGTGCTTATATCAGCAGCCGACAGGCAGAGCCTGATGAGAGAGAATCGCAACTGTCCTAAGAAACAAATCATCATGCACTGACGGGAACGGACACCCTGTTCCCGCTACCACTGAATGAAAACATTCACATACACACACAGAAATGCTCCGCTATTACTGTACATGAATAATAGAATGGAATGGAATGAATGAAAACATGAATGAAAGGATAAATCATTGAATACATGAAGAAATCATAGGGTTTGTGTTTTGGCTGTATACAAGTGGCAAATAACACGTTGTTTATAATATTATACATTTATTCATGGAATATATACCATTTTTTCCCCATAGAAAATTTATTTGTAGCGAAAAGAAACTTAACAATGGATTTCAACGATGGAATAACATCCATGAATGTAATTTATAAATGTTACTAGCAACCAGTAACGACTTTAACCACTGGCAACATGCAGCGACAAAGTCGCTGGCGGTGTGAACAGGGCTTTTGCCTACTTCACACTAAAAAAATACCTGCTTGTTAACTTGAGTGTTCAGCACAAAGGTGCAAACACAGATATTTATAGTCATTTAAGAGTGCGAACAATCATAAATGAAAGCTTATTTGTAACTTTATTATTTTGATCATTAAGACAAGGATCGGCACATTTCTGTTCTGAACTTTCTGTTTTGAACTTTGTGATCACTCTCCAGGCAAAAATAAATATATATTTATATAACTTGGAACCAAAACTGAATCATTGCAATAAATTTTGTACATAAGGCATGTTTCAATCATTCATTTTATTTATGTTTTTCTCTTCAAAACTATGCTGATGTAATATTTTTATTTGTATGTATTTCTTTTTAAATTGGGGGTCCCTTAACTTTAATGCACCCTTCCATCGGCTCTTCAGGTGAAAACAATGGTCTTATGCTAACAAGATGCAATTTTTTTTGAGAGATGATAAAGTATCCCATTTATATTTTCTTTATAATTCTTTTTTTTTATATGCCCCCCTCTTTCTTTTTCTCCTTACACTTATTTACTTATGATTTATTTATTTTTCCCCTCCAAAACATTTCAACATGACTCACTCATCTGGTAGCTATGAGACCATAACCGCACCTTATTATCAGTCTATGATGGCTTTTCTTATCCCTTTCCATCAATGCAAAATTGCATCTGGTGCATATATCTGAGCATGTATGTGTGTATGTGTGCTTAGCAAACCTCTATTATTCGTGATTGTTTGTTATGAGGCGACAGTTTTGAAAATGTCACTCAGATTTTGGCTGTCATTGCATTTGAATGGGCTGTTATGTAAATGCGCTATGGGATGTGATTTAAAGTGGCTCTCAAATGGGGAAATTTCACGTTGTATCTGTATGTGATGTGTGTGTGTGTGTGTGTGTGTGTGTGTGTGTGTGTGTGTGTGGTCACAGCTGACAGTGTTGACAGTGTTGTGAAGCCTCCTCTGTGTTTGGGTGGTCTTGTTTGTGTGTGTGTGTGTTCGTTTGCCTTTATAGTGTTCTTTAAATTTGTCACAGAGTTTTAGTGTCATTATCCAAATGCTAAAAAAGCATAAGTACATGTCTCTTGTTTAGTGCCTGGAGGTTTACTAAAGACTTTACCTGGAATAGTTATACTTGCATATTTATATAACTGCATGAAATGGCAGCACTAGGAACAATGCAGTTTTGCCTAGAAAGTTAGTAGCACTTTCAAACTTTAATTTGTCTTGGATACTTTTTTTCATATTATTTAAAACAAATAGCCTTGAATAAATAAACTTTCCTGTCAATTAATATTGTCATGTCTGTCACAGTCCTGATGTTTATGTCATATTATTGTAGATTTAAGACTACAGCATATGCAGTTTAAATTTAAATCTGTTGAGTATCTAAGCTGGGTTTAGCCAACAGTCCCCACAACAAAAATGGCTTAATAAAAATAATAGTTAATAACCCTACATACTGACCTCAAAACTTGAGCAGACACAGGTGAACTTGACATTCTTCTTCTTCTCTTGGATCTCAGCTCTGCTTTTGCCTCTGTCTGGATATTACTGGCTAACATCATATTTGAAGGGCAGTCATTTGTTTATTTCTAAACAGAAATACAAATCTATTACCCCTGTCTCACATGGTGTTCCGCAGGGTTCTGTGTTGGGTCCACTTCTTTTCAAATTTTACATGCTTCCTCATGCAACATGGCTTTAGCATTTACAGCTCTGCTCACGATACTCAAAGTTTCAGTTTCAAGTTGTTGCACCTAATCAGTTTTTTTCCTCAATTGTTCTACCTCTTTCTTTTTGTGTCTAATGTCTGTTCTTTTCTGATTTATTGTAAAGATAATCCTGTAAAGTGATTTGACAAATGCACTATATAACAATTATTAATTTATTATAATAAGTATTTTATGCAAATTTGAAAACAACAGAATTTAATGGAAAGTCCCCATCATGACAGTGAAACACGTGTGTGTGTCTGTGTGTGCTGTATGCACGTGTCATTGGGTAATATGCTGTCTCTAATTGTGCTACTGTGTGGCTGTCTGTTAAGAATGGAGAGACAAAGGGAGATAGAGATCCTAAGGCAGTAATAACATCTGTGGCCATCTTGAGCCCTCTCAGCTGCCCACACAGTGTATACTCATACAGTATGTACACACACACACAAACATTTCGAAGCCTGACATGAAGACAGACGCATGATCATCAATCACTGAATATAACAAAATGTTACTGGTATGACAAGTAATGCCGTAGTTCATTTATCATTTTCAGTGGCTTACTGTAAACTATGCCCTGAGGAATGCTACACAGTCTTTCAGCTGAAACATTAAGGATAGTAGTTCAGTCAAAGAGGGTTTTTTGATGGGATGAATGGAGTCTTTCATTCGCCATGTGAATTAGATATGCAGAGTCATCCTTGGATGATGCATTTAAAGGGGTCCTACCATGAGAAATCAAAATTCCCTTTATATTTTCATATAAAAGAATCCATTGTTCTACAAAGGTATACTGTAACTTCCAGAATTCAACATTTCCTTTCCAGTAAAAGACTTCTCATTGAAATTAGGCTGTAAAAATGATTCATTCTAACATTCAAATAGCTTATGTAAGTGTAAGAAAGATGATGGGAAATAATCATAAAATGAAATCATTACATTTTTTGGTGGAAAAAGAGATTGCAATTACATACAATATATTGGAATGAATTATATATACTGTACAACACAGATTCAATAACTATATGGACATCATATGTTTCTTTCTGTACAAATGATCAGTGGTGGAAAGAGTACTGAAAATGTGTACTGAAAACAAGTACAAGTACTGTTACATTGCTGAAATAATACTCAAATACAAGTAAAAGTACTGGTGTCAAATCAGTACTTAAGTAAAAGTACAAAGTACTCCTCTCAAAAACTACTCAGAGTACTAGTTACTAGTTATTTTTTAGCCGCCGATATTTCATGAATTACCAAAAAATATTAATATCAAAAATCTATGTGGATAATAGCTAATTTGAACAAAACCCACTTTTATCTTATTGACAAAGTACGTGAATTAGTGGTCATGATACAGGAATTTCTAACTTCAATACCTTAAGTGTTACCTTAATATTAAATATCATTATATTATTTTTATTCACTTCTATGTAACAGAATCAGATACAAGTTGTTGTTGTTGTTTTGACTAATTATCCAAATAATGTATAGTTCTACAAAGCTATTATTATCAGAGCATATGAGCAGAGCATAGCATCACTGAAGGTAGCATCATTTTAGCAGCGTTGCCCAGTACAGCTGAACTAGCCTATACCATGTTACAGCACAGTAGCGCTACTGCAAACCGGAACAAGTAGGCCTAAACTGCATAGAAATGTCCTGTCAGCGCGTTATTTGAGCGGACTTTGCTTTTCCGATGAGCATGAGCGGTACACGAGCGGAATTCACATTGATAGCGGAATACCGGAAGTTGCAACTGACTTCAGTGTTGTGATGTATTTCCAAGTGAAACGGAATATTGAATAAAGGGCGGGGTTTTATTGTGGTGCACCTCCACTTCACCTCTTGCTCATAGCAGATTCACGGTTGGATAGTGGTTAAGAATATCTGCTTGTTACGTCTGACATCACGCTTCACCGCTTCTGGGCCCTAACGCTCTGCCAGACGCCCCCCAAAAAACAACAAACTGGTCATATACACACTCACAATGTCATGTAATACTGAAAAAATTATAACCCTAACCTTTATCTCCATACCGAAATCCCAGAAGGCCTGACAGTGATTCAGCTAAAATATTAGTGTCTGAGACACTGAGCATGGAGACTGTAGTGTACACAGCTAATTTTTTAATGCTTAGCTTAAATATTTAATATTAATTAAATAGTGCTCATAAATGGCTGTTGAGGTATTCTGAAGTGAAATAAGTAGAGGCATGGACCCGGAAACAGCAGTCCTTACATCATGACTTAACAAGAGGATTCTCCCGAAGCCATCACATGTCATCAGAGCCAGAACGCCATTCCAGAGCGGAAGCGACGGCAGACAATTTTTTTTCCAGTGTATTGACTTGCATGGCTCAATTGTTCACCACAAGACTAGTAATGTGCACTAAAAAAGTAAGTAGGGT
>NW_015547730.1:398308-411950 GCF_001515605.1 Sinocyclocheilus anshuiensis
CCACATACTGTATACTGCCATATAGATATTTTAATATTTAATTTTCTTTTGTTCATCTATTTTTTCAATTTCAAGCTTTGAAATTGGTTTAATCCAAGTCTTCTAAACAGACACATTCACTTTATATGATGAACAGATTTTAATATAAGCTTTTATTTACATACATATAAATATTGATCAATTACCATTACAAAAATCTCAATCTTAAACATTTGCTCATTCTGTGTATTTGTGTCTTTAAAATAGGGTAACTTTGTTGCAAAAGCTTACAGCACAAGGAAGCTTTACATACATATAAATATTGATCAATTAACATTACAAAAATCTCAATCTTAAACATGCGCTCATTCTGTGTATTTGTGTCTTTAAAATAGGGTAACTTTGTTGCAAAAGCTTACAGCACAAGGAAGCTTGATTTCAACTTTGATTTTAAACTGAATTGAATTTACAAAAAAAGACAAGTACACAGTAATAAAATTATAAAACAAATGACCTGACATGACATAAAACATGACAACACTGAATTTTTATAAGCAGTGATTTAAGAGCCATATACATTATGTTAGGCCTATTTATTTAGATAAATGGAACTTCAGATGGCTACAATGTAGTGACGCAGTTAGACAGACTAGGATATTTATATGTACAAATCAGACAAATATCCCATTCCAAAACATTTCTAGCATAAACTTACATTGTAAAGAAATTAAAGTTTTAAACGACTTTCTGGTGCATTTCACTTACAGCCAATAAAATTTCCAGTAGGATTTTAATCGGTCAGGCGTGGATCTATTCTAAATGGTTGATAACTTTTGACAAGGTTTAATCCAGGAGCAAAGAGAAATAATTTATATTTAAAGCACGGAGAGATCGCGATTGCACACAGTCTGAGTGCGCACAAGCAATATCGGAGTGAGACGACAGGCAGTTCATTTGGATAAGTTAGGTCACCTGCTGCAGCGGCGGCTTTTCCCGGTTCAGATATCAGGACTTCTATTGCTCCGTTTACGTCCGGATATCTTTATTGGCTACTGAAGTGCCGTCAAACGTTTGAATATCAATTCAAATTGTGGGCGTACTCAGTAACGAACTATGATTTAAAAGTAACGAAGTAGATTATTTTCCCTAATTTGTACTTAAATACAAGTAAAAGTACGGCTTTAAAAATATACTCAAAAAAGTACAAGTATAGGCCTACCCGAAAAAACGACTTAATTACAGTAACGTGAGTAGTTGTAATTAGCTTGTATCGGTGTATATTCGGTAGATAGGCCTACTGTGAAAAATTAGTAATGGGACCGTGTCAGATATTTCAATATCGGTATCAAAATATAGGTATTTATGATAACACTACCATGTAGTTTGTTTCTCCAAACTCTGAGTCCATTAATTACGCTGAGCTCCCTCACTGTCTGATCAGCTCTTCACCTGCTGCAGCGGCGGCTTTTCCCGGTTCAGATATCAGGACTTCTATTGCTCCGTTTACGTCCGGATATCTTTATTGGCTACTGAAGTGCCGTCAAACGTTTGAATATCAATTCAAATTGTGGGCGTACTCAGTAACGAACTATGATTTAAAAGTAACGAAGTAGATTATTTTCCCTAATTTGTACTTAAATACAAGTAAAAGTACGGCTTTAAAAATATACTCAAAAAAGTACAAGTATAGGCCTACCCGAAAAAACGACTTAATTACAGTAACGTGAGTAGTTGTAATTCGTTACCTCCACCACTGCAAATGATTATATAATATACTGGTGTAATACAGACTGTACAATGGTGATCGTAAATGATTTTGTGCTCTCCTCGCCCACACATACTGATTCTCAAATAATTTTTCCTTTCAGGAGCTCATGCAAAAAAAAAAAAAAAGTTCCACTGATGCTAAGATGTCTCTTACACACAAGCAAACATTTTTCTTTCTTTTCCAATGTCCAGTGGCTTAAATGTGTTCAAGCATGAAATAAGAGTTTGTTTGCTCAGCTGCCCCGCAGGCACCCGTGTGGTGGACAAATAGAGGAAACATTTCTTTGGTTCTGTAGTGGCTTTTGCATTCAATCAAATGATCCCATGACCCATGATGCTTGTAGTTGTGTTTATTCCTCATAACTGAGCTGGTGCTTGAGTATTTTTTGTGAAGCATCACTACGGAAAAATTAGTTGTTATGTAAAGGGAGGTTTAAGGTTGTTATGCTGACTTACAGTTGATTAGAAATGAAGTTCAGTCAGATGAGATAAGTTGAGGAAGTTATAGAGAGTGAAGCTGAGCTAAGATAAATTGCATTTAAACAATGATTCTTATTAAACATGAATTTAGTCGTACCGAGTATTTGTTAAATATGCAACCCTGTACATACTGTTGCAATAATTTCATAAAGATCTTGTTAAACTTTACACCAGGGTTCCCAAGCTCAAATTACACCAACTTGTTCTCTAGTTACAACAAACACTGTACATATTGTATAACAATGAATTTTTAACTATTTAAAGCTTTCTCTTATAACGTGTGTACTATTCTGCAATTTTAGGACTTTTCATGGGTAAAATCTAGTCATTTCAATAGGAGTCCACATAAAAATTCATTTGAGGGAACTATTTTCCCACAAAGATTTCATAACGGTTTCAAGTTGATCATGTGAAAGCTGCTTGCTATAAAAAAGTGACTTATGTGGTCTCTTTGTCTGTGCTTCATACATCAGACAATGGGCCTGTATTGTCAGAAAAACTTGAGATGTCACCTTAATAACTGCAATTTTCCAATAGTTTAGCAGTTCCATTAAAAGACCAGTAACATCACAGGTTGCCTTTGATGTACTGATCAGAAATTTATTTTGTTTTATTTAGTCCTCAATTTAAATACAAAGACTAAAAATACTGATTTGTGTGCTAGATTTAATTATTAACACTGGAGGGACCATGTATAAAATCTTTGGGGTATATTCTTTTTTTATAAACTTGTTTTACACCACGGATATGCTAATTTTTTATGTGTGTAAATATAGAAATATTTTTTCTTCTGTAAACAGCTATAAAGAGAAAATAGAGGTCCACTCCACAGAGACAGATCATTACATACTTACGAATAGCTTACTGAGATATACGTATATATATATATATATTTTTTTGGAGGTACAGTAAAGCAGATTTTCTGTGCCTCTGTGCAGGATTAGATTTTATGTCAAATAAACCATTCACAGCAACCTTACTGAGCACTGAAATGCAGACAGAAATGCTATCAGTAGTAAAAACACACACACAATCACACAAAACAATCTGCATTTATTACTCTTTCCTCCCTCACACACTGAAGGCACATCCTGCTATAACAAAATGGATCTGAACTATGCAACACCCACACGTCTATATGCACAAGTCAACATATTCTTCCTCCTCAGGTGCAATAACAGTCCACTTTAACACACACACAGACACACACAAATACTTAGTCTATTCCATTCCTTGTGCCACAAGGAACTCTTTCATCCACTACCAGTGCGCTTTACTATAGTCTGTCTCACGCTCATGTCTGCAGGCACTGAGGAACTACATTGTCTCAGCTCATCTGCTAAAATGCTTTCAACTCTTGGGTCAAAACATCAGAAAATGCTCCTGAAGTGAATCTAAAAATCTAAATCTGAAAAAGTGAGATTGTTTTCTGTGAATTGTAGAGAATATGTGCTCTTTTGGTCAAAAATTACAGTTTACAGTTTATTACAATTGCTAAAAACCATTTATCAATACTTCTGTCACTTTTTTAAAAAACAGCAGTTTATGTGGGCTGAACTGTGGATCATTTATCATTGCTTGGCCAGGCCAAATTTGCACATTTACACACTTTTTTTCAAAACTGTTTAACCTAGCAAAAAGCTGAGTAAGACAATAATTTGCTGTATTTCTACAGTAATAGCATATTTAAATATATTCAAAATCTAAAAAATGTATTACTATCAAAACAGATGTAGCTGAACACCTACACAGGTGTTAGTTTTTCAGTATCATTAGCATCTATACAAAAGGGGAAATAATTTTATTCTGTAATAAACACATGGACCATGTAACATATCTTGTATTGAATTCTAAACAGTAGCGAGCCAGCATTCTTGTTTTGTAAAGAAATTTTACAGGGAATAATTTAGGAAAACATTGTATAGTGCCACATGTTTGTGTTTTTTAGGTCACTGTTTTATGAGTAACAAAGTGTGTTTATTGGGTGGTGAAAATCTTTGTGTTATGGAAGTTGATCTGAGACATATGAGTGTTTTGGTAGTTTTAGTACATTTTGTATATTCAGTTGACTGTTGTGCCAAGCTGAAAATTTATGTGTGTGTGTGTGTGTGTAAGAGGTTTTTTGATATACAGGAATGAAAACTTAATCCGTCTTTTGATGGGAAATCCTCAGTAGCTGCTGGTGCAGCTGACACACACTCTTACACAGACACTCAGACACGTTCTCACATGCTCTGGCAGCAGAACGCAGCATGTCAGGAAACTGTAATAAGTTAAAATATGAGACTAGTGGCCATGCTTAAGAGAATTAACTATTCAAAGTAACAATTGTGTTGTTGCATGATGTCATTAAATGCACACATCTAAGGTTATAAATGGCCTGAGGGGATTTGAAGTTTCTTCAGCTGTGGCATGTCAACAGTAATTTTGTTTTCCGGTTAAAAGATCCCCAGCTTCCCTCACAGGGGGTCCGTCATGGATTAAATTAGACATTGCCAATTTGAATGATTATACGGAGGAAATGACCCCTATTCCTTCTGCCTACTGTAATGCAGGACAACATTTTAGCAAAAAAACATAATTCCTGTAAATTCCAATTGGTTAAAGGAGTAGTTTATCTAAAAATGAAGATTCTTTCATCAAATACTCATTCTATGTAATTCCAAACCTGTATAATTTGCCTTCTTGTGTGGAACACAAGGTCAGCAATTTAAAATTTGGTCTGTTCATCATGCAAAGTAATCATATCACTTCAGGAGATTACTTTTTGCTACCTTTATGTCTTGAGCTTAAAACGTTTGGATCCCATTGGCTTTCACTGTATACTACAAAAAATGGTAACCTGCAATTGTTTGTTTAAAGAGATATTTCTACATGATTTAACCCATATAAAGTAGTTAATATAAATGAATGCATTTAGGTTGGTTCAGCATTATTAAATAATATTTTTGACTTAAAACCAGGCCATTTTTTTAGCGTACTGACAAAAACATGTGAAACATTCTTAAAATATCTACTTTTGTGTTTTGTGAAAGAAAGAAATTCGCATACGTTTGGAATAGCATAAGCTGAGTAAACGATGACAGAATTTTCAGAAGTTTGCTTAGAATCTTGTTGCTATTGTAGTCGTTCAACAGCATTACAGCACAGTCATGACAGGCGTGCAAGGTGGCTTTTTTTGTCTTGCAGGAGACATGCTGTTTACAGCGATACTTGGTGCATTTAATTATAAGCTCTTTACTAATCTTGGCCTGCTGCAGACTCTGCCAACTGAGGCATCAGACAACCAGCAGCACAATGTGAGGCTCTGGGAGAAAAACAGGATAGCCTTGACAGAATAACCAGATTAAACATTAAAGCCCATGCCAGCACTCACTTGTACAATGGATGCCCATTCTTTTCATATTTTAGTGCCAGATAAGCAGGGGCTGCATTTACCCTTTCAGGCAGGTAGTTGTGGTAAAGAATGTTTTATAACAGTTGCAGACCTTACACAGGGTCTGCAAGTGAGCGATGTGATGCTGCAAACTACAAAATATACACTGCAAGCACTTGTGGTATTTAGGTTTTTGGATTATAACCGCATACTTTTAGTCTTCACTGTAGACAGGGAATTAGAATCATAGATGCTAATACATAGATTACACATTAATATGTAGGTATTCGGTTGCTCCCGATATGTCAACAGATCCACCATCCTGGAATGGCAAACATTTCTGGTTTCTGGTGTATGTATGATATAAAAAAGTTCATTAGTTTAGAGTTGTTTTTAGTATAATTTTTTAGTCACATTACTACAATACAACTAAACTACAACTACATTTACTTTTGGATGATGCATCATTTCATTTTAGTGATGAACAGTTAACTATGATGTATACTAAACTCCTTGATTTGGAAAATAAATCAATATTTTTTCTGTCTTAACTGAACTGTACCCTTGTTTAAATACATATATTTAATATATATATTATATCTATCTATCTATGCATATTACAAATCAGTCAGCAAGTAAAACCCTCAACAATATTATGATTCGATAGGTGGGCCTGAAATAAAAAAAAAAAAGATAATTTAACAGATACTTTTTCATTTGTTTTGACTTTTATAATTGTTTTGTGAATAACCAAATATATTAATTTTAAGGGAAAATTGTTACATTGAGTTATGGTTTATAACATTCTATAGCAAACTTGTTTTATTTCTGATCACTTATACCATCGCTATGTATTGTTGTGTTGAATATGCATAATGAGGATGTTTTAGCAATACTCTGACAATTTTAGAAGTTTATTATCAGCATTGTGCAGTATTATTTGCCAAATTGAATGAAAACTGGTTAGAAGGAGCTGTTACTGTTGCGGCTGCATCTATTAGTTCGCTTGCATGTGTTAATGGGTGGATTTGGACCTTTCCAGTATGGTGAACGTGCAAACATAAGATAATTAGGAACAATTGCTGATGTAGAATCTAGGTATTTAACATTATGGTAAGCATGGCTGTAGTTTCTATTGGCTTGTTGAAATGAGTCTATCAGAATTTCTTTTCTCTGATCGACAGTGTAGTGTTATTTGCTCTCAGGCACTTTTGGAAATCAGCTCTGTTAATAGCATCTTATTTTAGATCAGCTAATGTTTCTGACAGATATTACTGCTCATTATTTCTTCCTGTGCAATTCAGAGTGATTAGGGAATCAGGGGAAGGTCCAGTAGGTGGGCCCATATTAGAGGACATTTGTACATGCCAGGGTTGTGGCACAGCAGGTGCCCAAATTATCCAGCAGGCACATAGAGGGGCCGTGGCAGACTGTTACCACCCTTGTTCTGTTTGTGCTTCCGTGCCAGTTCACACACACTGATACACAGTGAGAAATTATTATGTTGAAGGTGAGCTCTGTATCTTGTGTGTGTGTGTGTGTGTGTGTGTGTGTTTAGATTTTTGTGTGTTCTGGCCTTGGGCTGGTAACTGTTTTCAAAGCCAGTTCGCCCAGCTTTCTGTCTCTCTCTCCCTTCTTCCTTTAATATCCCTTTAGTCACAGAGCTACATTAGGCTGACAAAACATAAACACCCTTCATTTAACACAATTTTGACTCATCATCATCCTAATTGCTGTACTGGGAACAGTGTAAAAAAAATCCATATAACACTTAAAGCAAATAAGCAGCTCAGAGACACTGGTCTAGGATCAGTCCGGAAGACAAATGTTCCACTTGGTATCTCCTCTCTTCATTGGTGTTTTTGCATAATGATGCTTCCCATTTGCTGTGGCTCTCAATGAGAGTCTTATGAAATACATTTTCTAAAGATGACATGTTGGGCCCTGGAAGAACCTGATAACTTTAGTGGGTATGTGTGGAACAAAATGCCGTCAGCGCTGTTGTTATGACTGTATTAATGTTGTGACCTTTTTCTCTGTGATTTAACAGAAAGGAAAAGCAGGGAAAGTATTCTTCTGCCTGCACTCAGGGATTGATGAAGATTAAGCCTAACTAAAGTGTGTATGTGTGCATGTGCTTGCTTGCGAGCATCTATTTGTGTGTGTGAGTGTGTGTGAAGTTTTCGTATCTTTGCACAGCATGTTTAGCATTGAGCAACTTAAAAAAGGGAAAAAAAGCCAAGACTACACTTACTCACTCGTTTTTGGGTAATCACTTTTTGCATAATATGAACTGGGCCTGCAGCAGTTGTCGGCGGTTGTAAGTCTTGTGAGGAGGATTTCTCATTCACTTCTGCACCATCCTGGATAGCGATGCAGAAAAATCCAGAAAAGGTTTTTATCGGCTGTGTTCTGCAGGAAGCTTCACATATTTGATGTTGGGCATAATGACAGAAAATTATTCCAATTTAATGAACAGGAAAGTAGATGTGCTATATGTGCATTTCACAGAATCTCTAAAGGTTTGGAAAAGCTCATTGTCACAGTCATTTGAGCCAGCTGATTGTTTTAAAGTCAGGGAAATCAAATAGTCCATGTTATGATTAGGGATGCAACGATACCATTTTTTCAGAACCGATCCGATACCGAAAATTCAGAGTATCTGCTGATGCCGATCCGATCCGATTCCAGCACAGTTTTTTTTTTTTTAAATCAATGTAGAATTTCTATACTTCTGTGTGTTTACCTGATCATCACTCTTTTGTGTGTTGAACACAATCTGCTAAATATACACAACTTAATTTTAATGAAAAATAACAAATGAAAAAAATATATAATCATAAGCTATTACAAAAATACTATTATAAAGGTTAGTGGATAATTCAGCAGTTACTCTAGAAAAATCATGGGTGCACAATAATTTTATAAAATCTAAACATTTAGTGAAACAACATTATTTAGTGGGGAACAAATAAAAGTTAATAAGTGTAGGACTAAATCTGGTAAAATGTTACACATTGCTCTTTGCATTGTAAAATACATTCATGAAAAACAAGTAAATATATTTATATATAAATATATACTATAAAATTAAAAGATATTTCTTTTAAATGTATAGCACAGTAATGAAGGCTGCAACATATGATAGACAGGACAGAACAAGAAAGACTATTAATAACCTTTCATTGTGCAAAAGTATTAGAATACGAAAGGCTCCAATACAGAGTGGCACAATGCGCGTATGCGCATCCCGTGCGCAGAATAATGCACATGAGGCAACACGGAGTCACAGCGCGCAGTGCTCCACACAGAAAAGTTCAAAGCACAAAAGGAAGAGATACTGATTCATAGTGAATTATAACTGTTATGCAATTATAAAAGTTTATTTAGCTTTTAACAGTTTTAAAGGGGTCATATGATGCAATTTAAATTTTTTCTTTCTCTTTGGAGTGTTACAAGCTCTTGGTGCATAAAGAAGATCTGTAAAGTTGCAAAGACTTAAGTCTCAAATCCAAACAGATATTCTTTATAAAAGTTAAGAGTCAGCCACGCCTACCTAAAACGGCTCGTTCTAACACGCCCCCACATATCTACGTAACGATGTGGGAAGATTTGCATAACACCGCCCAAATGTTCACACAAAGAAAGAAGGCGTAACTTTTATTCTCACTGTAGTATTGTTGTTGCCGCCGACGACATGTCGTGAAGGCGCTGTGTGTTTCGTTGTGAGAGCGAAACTACTTTGTTTGGTCTTCCAAAAGAAGACGATATCTGCTTCATCATGCCTAGAGCTGATCCGTGCTGGTCGCTGAGGAAATACATCAACTTCACGCTGTGGCAGTATAAGTCATTATAATCTGTAATTATGTCCCCACTGGATGCAACAAATGCCTTGTTTATAATGGGTTTTAATGTTTTTGTTTCGTCGCTCCGGCCGGGACAAGGCATCACAATATGGTAAGGGGCGAAACATTTCTGTCACACGCTTGAGGTATTCGGCCAATCACAACGCACTGGATAGCTGGCCAATCAGAGCACACCTCACTTTTCAGACTGATGAGCTTTGTAAAAATCGACGTGTTTCAGAAAGGCAGGGTATAGAGGAGACACAATAATGTACAGTATTTGGAAAATAATGTGTTTTTTTAACCTTAAACCGCATAAACACATTTCATTACACCAAATACACAAAATAATGTTCTTTTTAGCAACATCATATGACCCCTTTAAATCTCAGTTACTGTGCGCTCTTGAAAAGAGTTTCATCGTCTTGACTGTCGTAGCCGAATGCAACACGCAGTTTGAATGCTGAATGGACGATGACAGACAGCAGAGAGAAGAGTTGACCTCAACTTGAATTTAACTTAAATATTCATCTGTACCTCACATTAAACTATGGAACAGCTTCAGAACACTTGAAATATAGTGCACGAAAACTTTATGGTGCTTTATAATGTTTTTGTGCCTTTCGTGGGGCTTAACAATAACACAGAATAGTATACACACAATATCGTATTTGGCAGAAAATGTCAGTATCGGAGCCGATACTGATACTGAGTATCGCATTGAAGCATCCCTAGTTATGACATACATCTGAGTGAATTAACTATTGAAAAAGAAGGGGTCTTGCTTTTGTCCTTCAGTTGTTGACTGGATGGAGGCAGATCAAGTGAATGTGAGCTTGAATCCAATTGTAAGAAAGTAGTTTTTTTTTTTTTTTTGTAAATTAAGTAAAAACATTATGTACACACGAGTGAGAAAAAAGTGCAGGAAAGAATAGCAGTTATACAGCTTATACAGTGTATTGAAATGGCTTTTTAAAAGCTCAATGAACATTGTTGAATAAATATTGTTTTAGACCTTCATTCATTTATTTTTCTTCCATTTAATATGGTCAAAGCCCCAGGTCAAGTCTTGTAATAAACACTTGTGAATTAGCAAATAAACAGGCTTAAAACTTTCTAATCATTCTGGCTTTTTCAGTTTCCACTCACAAGTCATTGGTCACCGAGTGATTTTGGTGTGAGAGAAAACACTCCATAACTGGGCGCAGTGAACATTGATAGTGAAAGTGGTAATGGTTGAAACTTGCGTGAAGTGTGTAATACAGATTATGAAGGATTATCAGCCCAAATTGGGTCAAATCAACCCAGCTTCCTTACCCACGCATTTGGCTTGAGCAAATTAACAAGCATTTTTTAGAGTGTGCGGTCAAAAAAAGGTTAAAGAATTTAAACAAGTTTAAAACATTTAGAAAATATTAGGAAATAGATTTTCATGTCATGCTGACATGAAGCTAAAAGAGAAAACTGTATTTGTTTGAACTTTAATTTGATTTTTCAGTCTTGGAAGACTAAATCATTTTTTTTTTTACATTATTTATATATTGTTTGTTTGTTTGTTTGCTTCACTGTTTTAATTCCTTTAGGTTTTTTTTGTATTATTTTATTTCATCTTGATTTTTTAACAAAATATTGATTAGGACTTTCAATTTTATCTATTATTTTTGTGCTATTATTTAAACAAATGACATTTTAATTATGCAAGTAATCATATTTCAATTCATCATAATTAATCAGATTAAATCAGAAATGTTGCTATCATTGGAGCAATTTAAATCTGAAGTACCACCTGCTTGTTTTTGCAACCTACTAGTAACATGTTGCCAAACCCCTGATTAAACGGTGATTGCTGATCTTCTTGAAAGCAATCTGTCCAATATGTAAAGCAATCAGTCCCAGTGCATGTTGTTTACTGGTGAGTTTATCTTATTGATACCACAATAATATGCCAGCATGAAAATAAATATAGTTAATTTGCTAATAAGTAACTCCTGTTATTAATTCTTCCACAAAATGATCTAATTAGTTTTTGAAAATTTAGTAACCAGGACACATTGCCCACAAATCAGCTAAGGAATACCGAACAGGAGTTATAAAAAATGGCAGGTCTGACAGGTTTGCAAAGCTTTTTACAAAGAAAATCTCACAGTGTGTTTTGACCTTTAAAAAAGCTCTTATATTGCACTCTGGATTAGTCTGACTGCAGCAAGTTGATGGCACAAGCTGTTTTTAACAGATGTAGCCAATAAAAAGCAATATATTCAAGATTTCTGATGCATTTACCTTCCGGAACCTTCTCTGTCTCTCTTATTCATCTTATTCCTTTATCTCTCCCTTGTCAATCATTGCCTTGAAATATTTGTTTCCAACCAGCCACTTTCATCACTCGGCACATCAGTAAATATCACTACTGCTCTCATTCTTCTTTTCTGTCTCTTCTCCTTTTCTATCAGAGAAGCAAATAGCATTTGACTAGGGCCTCCTTTATACATTTGAATCACCAGGGAGATCAAGAAGAAGAATATTAAAGGGAACTTATATATAATAGCAGCTAACAGAGAAAAGTTCTGGATAAACTGGTGACTGATACACCTTTTCCTAAAAGTGGTAATATATTATCTGATTTATTCAAGTCAAAAATGTTATTTAACATCACTGAGTCAACTCATTTATACCAACAAAACTAATTTGTATGGGTTAAATCAAGTAGAAATACCTTTTTAAGGTAACAGTTGCTATTTAGAAATTTAATTAGAGCTTAGAATTTGAAATAGAGCCTCATTGCAATGTAATATAAAAACCCCAGTTATGGGCTTTTGCCACTAGAGTTTACAACATGGAGAAACATAACCGGCCAAAAAGAGTGAAATTGTTCTTACTTCAAAAACATCTGTTAACCTCGTAATTGCAAACAATTACATGAATTTATATGTATATTAAATACTGTTAAATATAACGAAACATTTACAAACATTATAAACACTATATAGCCTATTTAGTTCCCCTCAAATCCTTTAAATTTAGCAGTATTTAGAACAGAACAAGAATAAAAAATAAGCAGAATCCAAATGTTCCTATATTTGTCATGTAACATTTGATTGCTAAACTGTTCTTCATTATGTAAACAAGGCTTTGCACTTCACTCGTGTTCCAATATTCCCGTAAAACATCATCCTTCACATGTGCAAAAAGTGTTTGTTTGGGCGCTAACCTTTTAAAATGAGCAGTGTAACTTTTACGTTTGTTTGACTGCATTTTATTTTGATGATGAATGGCTGAAATGTCAAGTTACCAACGAGAACTGATATGTTGAGTGAGCTCGTGCACTGTAAAAAATAAAAAATTGGGAAAACTTAAAAGTTGAAGGCAAACCAGCTTCAGGAGATTTTGAGTTTTCTCAACTTTTGAGTTTTCTCAACTCTTTGTTGTATCAACTGAAAACAACAAGTTGAGAAAACTCAAAAATCTCCTGAAGCTGGTTGCCTTAAACTTTTAAGTTGTCTCAACTTTAGATTTTTTTTCCCAGTGTGTGAGGTGCCTACGCATTCAGTTAGATTTAATAAAATAAAAGAAATAAAGAAAAGAAATAAAATATTTTATTCCTTTTATATACTTAATTTCTGTGTTTCTCTATTTACAGAAGAGATGCAGGAGTGTGATGTGACGATGTGTGAATCCTCATGGTCTGTTGTTTCTGCGGCTATTTGTGCATATAAAGCTAAAGCCCTGGGGCAAAAAAAAAAAACAATTGTGGAATTTTTATGTATTCAAATTTTAATTTTAACATTTTATTAATTAATTTAATTTTACAGTCTCATGAAAATACGTACCTCTGGGTCAGGGCTGGATTGGTAATCGGGCATACCGGGCATTTTCCCGGTGGGCCGTCACACTTAAGGGGCCGACAGAATGTTATTTTGTTTTTTGTTTTTTTGCCAAGGACCATCACGCAGGGACAGCGAGCAGCCAGTGGCCCATTGGATTGTCTCCTGTATCTCCTGTATAAACCATCCAATCACAATGCGGTATAGACGGAGCGATGAAGTATTTTGCTACGCCTATATAAAGATCGCTTCACCCCCACTTCTTCCTCGTAGGCTTTTCCCACGTTTTCGTGCCCCCTCAGATTTCTGAGCCAAATGGATTTTAAATGCAGCTTCCAAAAGACAAAAAATAGCCGAATAATATTTTTTATATT
>NW_015547730.1:415886-428627 GCF_001515605.1 Sinocyclocheilus anshuiensis
TATTGACAGCGTAAACCATCCAATCACAATGCGCTATAGACGGAGCGATGAAGTATTTTGCTCCGCCTATATAAAGATCGCTTCACTCCAACTTCTTCGTCGTCAGCGTTTCCCACGTTTTCACCGCAGCTTTATCAAGAACAGGCTTGCTCTGCGGTGAGTGATGTGGGCCAAAGAGCCAGGCAGGAGGAGGAGAGGAGAGTAGTTGAATCGGTAAAGTGCTTGATAGGGACTCGCAGCGGAGGCAGACATCTAACCTATCCTCATGTGTGTGTATGCCATGAGTGTAGAATACATAACAGAGATGGGCACTCGAGTTAGTGACTCGGACTCGAGTCGCATTTTTATAGACTTCAGACTTGACTCAGACTCGACCTGAAATGACTCCAGACTTGACTCGACTCGAGGAAAAGGACTCGTGAAAATTTTATAAGCAACTAGAGTCTTTTATCCTTAAATAACTGATATTCAATAGGCGGACCGCATCCGCACCCCGGCATCCATCCGGACCGCAAGCCATAACACAGCACCATTTTAAGTGAACGGCGAGCAAAAAAGCGGAGCGGGTCACATAACAAGCGCTCAGGGTCATTTATTGTAAATATCTTTCAGCGCTATATCCTCTAGTATTTTATCAAAAGCCAAACGTGCTTTATTCAAGACCTTTCAGCTCAGTGCGCTTTTTCTCTCTCTCCGGACACGCGCCAAGTTCAAGAGCTGCGGTCTCGCCTCTCAAGTACGTCTCCGTATTCCGTGAGCTACCGAACAAACCTACCACCGATGAAAACCCATTGATATGAAGCTGGACATGTGCGGTGCTAACGTTCAAAAGCATCAGTTTTCAAATCTCCCAGCATATTAAAATTGTTTTGAAGTCACAACATAATACACTTCAAGTAATTGTGCGAAAATTACACTTTATTAATCGAAACTCTGTAAATCATACTTTGTGTGAAAATAATTTAAAAGGTTTCGGAGTTTTACTGCCTCTAGTGTTCATTTTTTTTGGAAACTGCAGTGATATGTACTTATTGGTACGTATTTCGCGTCTTGCAAAAATGTGCCCCCAGGTACGTATTTGCCGGTGCTAACGTTCAAAAGCATCAGTTTTCAAATCTCCCAGCATATTACAATTGTTTTGAAGTCATAACATGATATTCTTCAAGTAATTGTGCGAAAATTACGCTTTATTAATCAAAACTCTGTAAATGTGTGTGAAAAGGAATAAAAAGTGTCAAGAGTTTTATTGCTTCTAGTGTTCATTTCTTTTGGAAACTGCAGTGATATGTACTTATTGGTACGTATTTCGCGTCTCGCGAAAATGTGCCCCCGGGTACGTTTTTGCCATGAGACCAGGTTGGGTTAATGATCTGGCTAAGGAAAATTATGATGTGTAATAAAATGCAATCTCTAGTTAAAATAAAACCAGTATTTATTTATTTGTTTGTTTTATTTTATTCATTTTATTTATTTATTTTTTACATTAAGCTGCAAATCAGATAATTAAAAAAAAAAAAAAAAAAAAAAACGAATACCATTTTTTAGAAAACATCTTTCTGGAATACTAGATTCTGATTAGTGCTGCCAAACGATTAATCGTGATTAATTGAATCCAAAATAAACGTTTTTTGTTTACATAATATATGTGTGTGTACTGTGTATATTTATTACATATATACAATACACACACATACATTATATATTTTGAAAATATTTACATATATTTACATGTATATATTTATATTCATATAATTTATATTATATATAAATATATTTAATATATAAACATATTTTTCTTAAATATATTCATGCATGTATGTGTATAATTCTGATTGTCTTTTGCAACCTGTCTTCTACCCTGTACTAGTTTCTCACAGCACTCTGTGGTCTATTTCTTCTCACATAAAACAATAATTTCAACTCAGATCAACATTCCATCGCCCTTTATTTATTTACTTGCTAACTAGCCGTGTAATTAGCAGGAGAATGTACAGTTCGCTTGTCATCATGAGAAAATAAACCCTTTTAGGATGTCACAAGATCACCCTGGGTTTTTATTTTGCCATAATGATGAGCTTCAGTTGTGAGTCAGGAAAATAATCTAAATGAACAAAATGCTATTCTCCGCCAGATTTACTATGCTGCACTCAAGTTCAGGCTAACTCGAAAACTTACGTACATGAGCTGAGACTTGACGTGAGATTTGATCATATCCACCGTTCACGTCAATATTGATAAATTCCAAGATTTGCATAGAAACGACCACACTGTAAAAAGTAATGAGTTGAACTTACTTGGAAAACCTGTGGAAACTGATTGCCTCAAATTTCTCAAGCAAATTAGTTTATAATTTTTGAGTTAATAAAACTTACTGTAACTTTGTATAGGTAACTTGTGTATATAACCATTTCAAATTGTATTCACTTTAAAACTGTATTCATTGTTCTTTGCACCAGACAATGGAAACATACCTTTAATCCAACAAACGTACTCTTAAGTACTGTTTACTAAAGTTGTTTAGTTTAACTATTGCATCCACCTGAAAGTTCACATAACACAGTGTAATTAAGTAAATTCAACAAATTTGTAAAAATCAGTTATGTTTACTCGCTTTTCTTAAGTAGATTCAATGATTACTTTTTACAGTGCATACGGCCAATTTTCTGTTGTACGTTCGTTTCATAAATGAGGCCCAATGTGCTGCAGACAAAATTCCAGGATTTTTCCATGCAAAGCAAACAGTTTTCTAACTTAGTCTTTTTATTGCCTTTCTTTCTCTCCATCCCCCTTTCTCTTTTTCTTCTTGTATCATAACTTCACAAAGCAAAGAAGGATAACTTTGAACAATTACCCTACCACATTAAACTACACACGCATGCTCTCACCCCCACTTGTCCGTAAGTGGAAAATTGTCTCCCGACAGGCTGTAACCCTCTACCTTGGTTAGCTTTTAGAGTGGTCATAAAAGTCTACACACTGCAGCTAATCTTGGTAGCACTTGTTTTCCACTGTAAAAAAAAAAAGAAAGAAATGAAGGAAAAAATATCATCCCACCCTTATTTGAAAATGGCAGCAGGAGACGCGAGTAAGCCAAAAGCCCCATTGTAGTTCACCGAATGTCATCAATCAGCATGACCAAGTCTCATCATATGGACATCAGAATAATGGAGTGTATAAAACAACAGTTTACGGCTGAACAGAGTTTTGTCTCAGCCGTGAAACACAAACAGGCAGTTATTTGTGGAATGATCCACCTACAAGAGCATTTAAAGTGAAGTATAATAAGCGGCAATGTGTATGCATGTCCTGTTTAGAAAGCAGTGGCCCGAAATAAATCAACTCCAGACATAGAGTCTGTGTGTGACTCTGCACTCCTACCTTCCCTTCAGTACATAAAGGTGTCATTCAGACCAGAGCGAATCTTGTGTTTGTGTCTGTGTGTGAGTGTCAGTGTGTGTCCATGGTCTGCTGTTTGTATAATCATCACCGCTGAAGATTAGACTCAGGCAGCTCTATTTATGTTTCAGAAGTAGACATATTTATTATGTGAACCTTGTAAGCAGCACCTTGCCATCTTAAGACTATACAACCAAAGTTATGCAAGACCAGTAGGCAGTTGTTTGAGAAACTCTTGCATTTCATAATGTTGCGGTGACCAACAAAATGTTGTTTATTGTAATGTAGGTGACATATCATGGAAACAGACTCATTTCTTTTTAAATGTAAAATGTATGATGTGTAATAAAATACAATACAAAGCTCCCGCTAGTTCAAATAAAATCTTTTTTTTTAATTAAGCTGCAAAAACAGATCATTCATACAAATGCATCATGTTTATAATGATTTATTATACATCTTACTGGAGTACTAGATTCTGATTGTCTTTTGCAACCTGTCTTCTACCCTGTACTAGTTTCTCACAGCACTTTGTGGTCTATTTCTTCTCACATAAAACAATAATTTAAACTCAGATCAACATTCCATGGCCCTTTATTTATTTACTTGCTAACTAGCCGTGTAATTAGCAGGAGAATGTACAGTTCGCCTGTCGTTATGAGAAAATAAACCCTTTTAGGATGTCACAAGATCACCCTAGGTTTTTATTTTGCCATAATGATGGGCTGACTGTGCATTGTCCCTATCAGAAGATAAACATTTGACCATTCAATGTGTAATATTTAGCAGCTTAGCTTGTTCTGATGAACACTGACCAATCAGAACAGAAGTTATTTCATATAGAAGTCTTAAAGGTACGATCACTGTCAAAAAACGGCCATTGTCTATCGTCAATAGTATAACAATGCATGAAGCACAGCTTACACAGAAGTCAAATTCAAACCAAGCAGATTGTGGTTGGTAAATGAGGTGAATCTGCTTTACCAACCAGTTGGAGTAAATCCATTGCATGGATTCCTATTGAAATGCAAAAAAATTGCAGAACAACAGTAAATATCAGCACACTTGGAAAGGGTCTTGGAAAGGTGGAAATGGTCAGACTATTTTTGACTTTAAAAAAAAACTACAAGATGTGCGGTATATGGCCCAATGGAGCTACTTACTGTGAAAGAAGTTGTCAGACACACACATACCAGCTTTGTCCAGTGGAAATGTAGACGACTCACATACATCCTAATAGCTTTGCAGTTCCTATGGAAAATACATCTAAAGAGGATTAGGAGAAGGCAGGCTGTCTCCCTCTGTCATCCTCTGTTTGCCCCTATTTCCATCACTTTTCTCTTTCTCCTTGTGTCTATTTCTCTCTCTCTCTGAATGTGGCCTCAGTACGGTCCATATATTTTTATTAGCAGAGTCTAACTGGTAGACTCTGGTCTTGCATCCTCTGCCTATTTTTGGCCACTGTAATGGCCCCTCATTAGCCACTGTATTAGCGCATGTAGTGAATCAGTAGGAGAGATGCACAACAAACATGTGCAGTAACACACAACTGCCTCGCATATGTTTTAAGTTCTCTCAGCTCGATTTTTATGATTGATTGAACGCTGGTGTTGCAAATGTGTTCGTCACCTGATATCTGTGGGGGAAGTGACCTCTGTAGTGTCTTTATGGATGTCATTCCTGACTGCCTTTTAAATGATATTCTCTGTAACAGAGCTATTCAATCATGACGTCAATTTATAGGCCAATCCGGAAGGATAATTTGCTTCCAGAATATCCTATGGGCTTTTAGAACAGCTGTTTTCGATTTTATGAATAAAGGTCTGTGGTTAACATTACTTGAAGAGACTTTCACATTTTGTTCTGTAACATAAATTACACAGTCAATCCTTCAAACAATTTTGTAGGTTGTAAAATGTAAGTCTTCAAGTTCCTTTTTGTCTTTTTTTTAATTTTAAACATTTTTTAGCATTTTAATTATATTAATATCTCATTTACTTGTGGTAGTTGTAGTCACTTTTGTGGCAACTTGTCAACTTTTAAATGTGTAATTTTTGTTGCACATGAAAAAAATCTTAAAATAATGCTAACAACCAATATTTCTATTTAAAAAAAAATCCATTGACCCATGGCTTGAAAATGCTAATTCTGTATCTGTATTTGTATTTAGGACATCAAAGTGAACAGCTGTATTATCTTGTATAGCTTTATTGAACTACAATAATGTTGTACAAAATCATCTTGTCGCTGTGCTCTGAACCAGCTGTTCTTCTTCCTAGGTAATTAAATGAAAGCCCTCTGAACTTTTTCCAACATGATTCCTCCCCCACCCCCTTTCTTTTTCATTAAAAACGTGTTATTCTTGAATTAGCATTTAACACAGACTCGCTGGTTTCAGACATTGTCGTTCAAGTGTTACTATATTTACATGGTAAATTAACTTCAAACTCTCTGAAATTGCATTAACATGTCTATCGTAAAATGTGCACTGCCTTTCAGAAATGTTTTCTCTACAGACAGATGATGAGGAGTAAATGATGACAGAATTTTCATTTTTAGGTGAACCAACCATTTAAGTATAATTTCTCAGTATGACATTTTCAGAATTGACTAGTTGGTGGGTTGCCTGAATGACATGTCAATACTAGTAAAATCAGTCTTAAGAAAGTCCTGAAGAAGCACACTGGTTTGGGGTTTTCCTGGAGCTGAATAACTATTGCAACTTGTACATCTTCAAACTTTAACATAAACCATATACTGTAACAACCTTTACTTCAGTGGAAAATTTACCATCAAATTTTTTTTAATTGCTTCTACGTTATCAAGATTTTTCCTCTAGAACTCCATCCATGGGGCTGTGGACATATACGTATATTTTATTACTCACACTGAGCCACCAAACAAACATATATGCTTTTATAAGAGCTAGCATTCAGAAAATAAAACCATATGATACTATGTGCAACACAGGCGAACACAGACACGAAGGAGAGCAGGGTCCTATTGCAGATGATTAGTTAGAAATAAAGAGACCATATTAAACAATGCCAATGAAACTAATATGGACATAAGGAAAAACTAATCACACGACTGATACACCAACACACAGGGTAATAGACTAACCATTAACAGGTGAAAACAATGAAGTGACAGTAAGGGAAACCTGAAAGAGGAAATAGGAACAGAGTACAGAATAAAAGTTCAAAACATGACAAAAGCACAAAGACATAGAAACCATTATGCTATGAGTGAATGTGCCCAATGAATGTGTCTAACTTTACCATTACTGCATAACAGTCTTATAGAATAGTGCAACAACAGGCAGGAAAAGACATTATTGGCTTTATCCATTAGCTTTTCCTAATGGCCCATCTGTTTGGCATGGAAATTTCGCTAATTTCATCAGCTCCTTCCTTCCCTGTTTAACAAAATTCTCTTTTAATCTCTGCTGTCTTTAGACTACTAGTGTCTGGTGTCTGACAGTCTTTGTTCAGATGTGATCTGTAAAGAGGTGTCTCCTTAACATTACATCCACTTTGATGTGAGGTTTATGGCTGGTAAAAGAAATATTCCAGGTCCAATACAAGCTCAATAAAAAGCATTTGTGGCATAATGTTGATTACCACCAAAAAATAATTTATTGGCCCTCCTTTTCTGTAAAAACAGCTAAAAGCGAGGCACTTAGAAGCAAAGGGGGGGATTTTTCTTTTAAAAGTTAATGTTAAGTGGTGTTGCATTTATGGTATAAAATTGGATATAACTTTACACCGATTTTTTTTTTCCCACCCAGAAATCATGTTAACATTGTTTACATCTGGTAATTACTTTTGAAATGGTGACGGTTATTATGTTATGAATTGGCCTCATTCACTTTTATCATTTCCACTGTGCTTATATTACACTTGGATTGAACACATAAAGTCATACAGTCACACTGTGGTCCTCAGATTTCCCAGCCCCACTGATCATATGTTGTGCCTGTACAGTATGTGCGTGTCTCCTTCCTCTCTGCCCTCTCGCCTGTGGAGATACTAAATAAACTGTAATGACGCAATCGGCAGAACAACTGTCTGTACTGCCTTTTGCTCTCTCTCTGTGTGTGTTTCTCTTTTTCTTCCTCTCCTTTAATCAGTCAGTTTATGTGCCGCCTTTTTTTTCTGCCCTTTCACAGCTCCAAACAAAGCAAATATCGAAATGTCATCGTCAGGATATTTTTTATTTGTTGACTATATGGTTTGTAATTTTCATGTTATGTCATTTCTCCCCAATGCTCATTTACATCAGCACCATTAGCACTGATTATCATTCAGAAATTCCGTAGAGCAGAAGGATAATTACATCTTTACCCAGGTAAATTACCATTGTGTCCTGTTTCTCTCTGTCTGTTCTGTCTGCATTCATGAGCATGTGGCAAGGGACTAGCTTTGCATCAGCGATCAGATCTTCTGTAGAACAAACCAACACAGTGCCAGAATCATTTCTCAAACATAAACAATGTTAAATGAAAAAAAATCTAACATTAAAATGTGTTGGTTTATGATTGGTTTGTATATATTTCTTGAATTTCAATGGTTTCAGTGAACCAGTATTTAATGTAGTGGACTTTAATATGAAGGATTTTTTTTCAGTATTGATTTTTCACATGTTTTACCTGTATTTTGAGTTACGTGTTGAGTTAAGTTATTGTGTTGTGTTTTAAGGTTGAAGAAAATTTTGGTAAACTTAATGGAAAAGTACTGGTAATTTTCTGCCAGGACATTTTTCGTTTTTCTTACAGTGTGTGTCGTATTGTTTTTTACCTTGCATAGTTTTGTTCGTGGTTTTCTGGGATGAGGGCATATCATGCAACCTGTCCCTATTGGCATCTGGCTAATTTGGCTAGCCTCTACCAAGTGACAGATGAATTTGCATCACAGTACCGTAGAGGCCTTTGACGTCAATAATAAAAGACATGGGAAGCATTTTCTCATGCTTTTTAAAATTGATAAGCCTATTTATTTATTTTTATATTTTATGTAATTACTTACATTGTTAGTTGCTATATATTATTTGCATTTAGCAATATTTTTTTTCTGTTGTCTGTAAACTTGAATCAAATGCAAACTATTTTTCAGTCACGGTCAATCAGTTGAGAACCACTGGATTAAGTCTGTCATTCTTTTTATTAATGCAGTGTAATGTAAAATGTAAAGTCATTGTTTAGTGACTATGGTGTTGAGTTTATGGATGACAAAAAACATCAGTGCCAATACCATCAAACTTTCCACATACTATATATATGTGTGTGTGTGTGTGTGTGTGTGTGTGGGTGTATAATGTAGTATATGTAGTATATAGTAAAAAACAAAACACTTCCCAGATAAATTAATTTAAGATGTTCTCATCACTGTACTGATGGAAGAATTTGAATGATTGTCTGAGAAATTACCTGAGAAAGTACCTGAGAAAATTTTAATAATCATACATATAAAAATAGTGTTATTCACTGTTTTCATTATGAAAATGGATTTATTGTATACAACTGAAATTCTATTCATTTTGATTAGTGATCAAAAAAATATCAAAATAAAGAGAAAAGTATTAAATGTTAAGCACATTAAAGTTTAAGTGCTGACTGGAGGGCAAAATACGTGGTCTTGATCTTTCTGAGATGTTTTCTGGTTGAGCAAAGACGATTTCTTCACAAGATATCCAAATAATTTGGCATCGAAACATGCATATGCTTTCAATATATGTCTGACTCGGCTTGTGAGAGTGTGTTTTATGCCTGTGTTTATGTCCTCTGGTATTTCAGTGTAGACACATGTTAATCCCAATTAGTGCTGGATTAGCATGAGGACAAGGAATGGCACATACCAATTGTTCACGGACAAAGCCGACTTGACAAATGCTGTACACACGCACACACACACACGCTCACAGCTCTCCACTGTTAGTCCATGTGTGCTGGGACCAACAGCTGCTGTCCCCAGGCAGTCGTACAGGAAGAGCTCTTCAGACTAATACACAAGCAGTTCAGAAAGGCCACTTCATTCCATGTGGTGACATGAGATATAAAGAAGAGGAAAATGTTAAGGTACAAAATCCTGTGATCGTATTTTCTTTAGCACATGCCTGTGTTATTGTATTGCTCCCAGAGTGATCTGAGTGAACCTGACAGTCTTTTCATGCCCAAGTATGCATGGTAGTGAGTGTGTGTTTTTTGTGGGTGGTTGGGTATAGGTTGTATTCCCTATTAGAATTAACACCTGCTGCCAGTAGACATTCATTCCAGGCAACAGACATTATGATAATGACTGTTTGTGAGTGTGTGTGTGTGTGTGTGTGTGTGTGTGTGTGTCTCCACAAAACTGATGTATAGAGGAAGGTATTGTACTGGTTGATTAATTACAGAAGCTGCTGAATGAGTCTTGTAATTGAAAGTCTCTTATCCCTATTATCATTTAATTAGGAAAATTCTTATATTTGCATGCAGTACAGTAGCCATACTGTATAACGGCTTTTCTTTTCTTGTTATAAATTTAATATTAATTTGTTGGTATAATTTGTAATTTAGTTGATTTGCACCTTTTACTGCACCTTTCCAGTGACTGGAATTTTGTCACTGAACAACTCGGTGCTTAAATTAGTCACTTTATAAATAAAGGCTTTGTTAATTTTCTCCCACTTTAACTACAATGTACTTACATTAAAAAGTTACATTTTTATTATTAAAGCGTAGGCTGTCGAGTGATTAAAAGGTCAAAGGTCATGTGCTTTCTGTAGGAAACTATAAAAATACATAAATTAAAAATAAACGAAAATAAGCTTTTTCTGCCTTTTTATTGGGAGTTGTGGATGTTATGCAGGATTTTCATTGTAAGATGTGAGAAGCGCTGGTTTCTAAGGTATTTTCTGTGTGCAGCGGCCTTGTGGATTCAATGTAGCATCTAAAATGGACTTTTGGAGCACACATTATCAATTTTCCCTGTTCATTTTTAATTCGCACTAGCCTAAAAATTACATTTTTATGTAGCAGCTACAATTATTCATTAGTCTTTTCGTGGAAATGTTTAGAAGAAAGTGCTATTTTTCAGTGTCATACACAAAATCTTCTAATGAAATTTAATTAGAAGGACAACATATGGTCTTTTCCACAGCACTCGGGATTTTAATTTTGGCTTTCATTATTACTTTGCATTTAATTTTCCTTTTCTTTCTTTTTTTCTTTTTTAGATTAAATGAGGAAAAAAGGAACATAATGAAAGTCTTTTCCCTTTACTCTCTGCTAATCACATTATGTTTAAAAAGGGAAAAAAGTGCTTTTGCAGACATGGACATTCTGGATTTCTTTCCCCTCCTTAGTTCTGAGTCAAGGAATTTTATTAATGGAAAATTTTGAAGGGAGTTAGGTTTTCCAAAGCCTTTATGGACCGTCACTTTTTAGCAATGCTACTGTGTCTAGACCCTTACACACACACACACACACACACACACACACACACACACACACACACACACACACACACACACACACACACACACACACACACACACACACACACACACACACACACACACACACACACACACACACACACACACACACACACACACACACAGTGACCTAGTATACAGTATATGTCTGAAACAGATGAGAGTGACAAAGCTTTGGCACAAATCACCACTGGAAGAACAATGCAGTGAATGAACATCTGTGCACATTTTGCTCTGATCAGCATCAGGAGGAAATGAAGTGCTTTATTTGGATTTAATTTCCATGAAAGTTTACTTTAAATATATTAAATTACTGTGCATGAGTGTTGCTAATCTTACATATACTTTTAGGCCAAACTATGTGTGCTTTGTCACCATCTAAATGTAGACAGTCATGCAAATCTGATTTTTTTTTCTTGGATCATATGTTCACAAAATAAATAATTTACATTAAACATTGTTCTACTACAGTATTAGCAAACACAAGAATCCTTCCCAGTCTATTTTAATGTACTTTCTGTGTAAGGTTGGAAAGTAAGCAGGGTTCATTCTGGGAGTATTTGTTTAATTCAAGTCTGTTTGTTAAGCAGTCTTGGATTACAGAAATTAAACAATGTCTCCATGTTATTGGAGTTTCAGATGTGGTTATCCACTTTAGTCTTGTATGTAACTACTGTATTTTCTTTTTCCCCCTCTTAAAACTGTGCATTAAGAATAAAATTCACCGATTCATTGCAGATGAAATTGGGTTGTTTCTCAAATGACAGAACAATACAAAATTGGTATGTAAGGGGTACATACCATTACGCCTTACAAACAGACTGAGAGAAGAGTGCATAATGTCTGTGCAATTTGCTCTATTGACTCCAACAACTGTTGCCTCACCTTTCCCTTTCACTTGTCTTTGTTGTTAAAGAGTTTTGAGAACAAGAAAGTCAAGTAGCAAATTAGTCTTTTAGTTTTTTAGTTTAGTTATTTTTTATAAATAATATAAAGAATAACAAGTAGATAGAAAGTGTTAAATGTTCAAATATATTACACATTTAAAACAGTTTTTGTTATTTAATTTAACAGTAATAATGCCTTATGAGTTTTAAAAGACTCATTACCCATTTTATCTTCTAAAATGTTAAATAATAATAATAATAGTAATAATAATAGAGGGATTGATATTGGCAATATTGACATTGATATACATGGTAACAGATTTCCTACAAAAAAACAAAACAATTTTGCTCTATTTGCTAACACAAAGTAAAATCAAACAAAGCAAACAAAGATTTTACTATATTGACTGTATCTTCCTGTTCTCGTTTCTTTTTATCCAATTTTTTCTTTGTAACACTATTTTGTCCAGGTCAAGTCACATAATAGGACTGGTCTTCCATCAGTTTGTTCAGGCAAGTGAAATTGGCAGTTGTTTCTTCCAGACCAAATCATAGTGTAGAAAATCATGCAGGTCATCACAGGGCAGAAGAACATTTCCTGCAAAATGCACTCACAATTATCCAGTCCAATCCAGACTGCTGGTGAAGTGGACTCCAAATCACTTAAAGGGGTCATATGACGCGATTTCTATTTTTCCTTTTCTTTAGTGTGTTATGTAGCTATTTGTGCATGTATAAGATCTGCAGAGTTACAAAGCTCAAAGTCTCCCACAAAAGGATTTATTCATCGCGTTGTGTGTGTGTGTGTGTGTGCGAGAGACTGTGTCACTCACAGTGGAGTCAGCTTTCTTAATCGCGGCTTGTGTACTGCAAATACATATGAGCATCATCACTGTGTCTGTCACATGACTCGGTTCCCCTTTCGGGCTTGAACTGATGGTAAAACTAAGGACATTATTTACTGTCTTTACATTTATGTTGA
>NW_015547730.1:428637-440111 GCF_001515605.1 Sinocyclocheilus anshuiensis
TCCTACAATAATGTACAGTATTTGAAAAATAATGTGTTTTTTGAACATTAAAGCATGTCAACATATTCTGTTATACCAAATACACAAAATAATGATCTTTAAAATGCATCATATGACCCCTTTAAAAGACTCCACCTCTGCCTCATTCCCTATAAAGAGTCTGCCTCATTCCCTTTAAAGAGATTGTTCACCCAAAAATGAAAAATCTGTCATCATTTACTCACCCTCAAGCTGTTCCAAACCTGTTTCTTTCTTTCCGCTGTTCAGTTGAGAAGATATTTTGAAGAATGTTGGTAACCAAACAGTTTACAGTAGCCATTGACTTCCACAGAATATCCTCTTTTGTGTTCAGTGGAAGGATGAAACTCGTACAGGGTTAAAACAAGTGGAGTTTGAGTAAATAATGACAGATTTTTCATTTTTGGGTGATCTACCCCTGAACTAAGATTATTTGTAAAAGGGGTAACACTGTAGGTCTTATACTGCAAATCACTTCTTTTACAACTGACAAGGAATTCAACACAACAAAAAGTGCATCACTGTAAAAAGTTATGACCTGCAATTGATAACTTTAAAGAGTAATTTCTAGCCCATTTAACCCACAAAAAAATTGTTTTGTGGGTATAAATTGATGTACGTACTCTATGTTGGTTCAATGATGTTAAATAATATTTTTGAATTAAACCAGTTTATTTAGATGTCACCATTTTTAGGTAACTTTTTTAGTGCATACACTCACAAGTAGAATCAGGGTATATTATTTTTGGGACATTGAGAGGCCATATCTTTATATTGAAATTCTCAGAACACCAGCCAGTGGCCCGAGAGGAAGAGCAGGAGGAATGAGAAATTGGTGAAAGGAAGAGAGAATAGGAAGCCGAGAGCATGCATGTGTGAGAGGAAGGAGGAACAGATGTCTGTCGCATCTCTCCCTGGCCAGATTTTCACAGAGATGTTGATCCCTCTGGCTCACTTGTCTAACTCTTCTTGTTTCGTTTTTTGTTTTGTTTACTATGCATTTACCGTAAACAAAAAAAACAACAACTTTGTATCAACTTAAAAAAAGAATACTCTAATTTGTTACAGCCAAATTTATTAGTTTTCCTCAAATTATTTGTATAGTTTGGTTAAAACCTTACATTTTGATTTAATATTAATCAAACATATTTATTTTTCCAAAGAAAAAAGCATTCATACAAAGATCATTTATTGTAAAGTCCATATACCATACTTAAATAATATATTTTCTTTAGATATAAGCCGAAATGTTACTTAATGTTGGTTAATATATTATTATTATATTATTATTGTTATTATTTGGATTTTTACAACTTAATTTCACCATAAACAAAATATGCTAAAATATGTAAGCATGTTAAGTTAAGATAAAACTACAAACATTTTGTTAGTCAATGTTCATTATAGTTGAATTACAATGAGTTTAGACAACTTTCAAAGACCATCATTTTTATTGTGATGTCTTATTAAAATATGCATCATATTTTCTGTCGTGCACTACTACTACAAACAATACAAATAAAATTCTAATAAAAAACCGTAAACAACGCAAAATAATATTTAAACCATTTTTTCTCTTTTATTTCTTTCTTTCTTTCTTTTTCCCATGGGGAGAGTTATTTGCGAAAATCATGATTTTCAATTATACAAATGTAAAAATGCACTTTGTATAAATGCCATGATTGTTTTTCAGTGTAGATTTTGTGGTGTATTTTGCTTTTTCTTTCTTTCTTTCTTTCTTTTATTTACTTCTTTTATTTCTTTATATTTTTTTGGAGTCCTGGTAAAACGAAGATCTAAGGGCTAGAACTGCACCACAGGAGGACAGATACGAACAAGGGGTTCTTTAAATAGAGGAACAATAAAAAAGTGGAAGCAGGGAGATAATGATTGTGACAGACAGAGGAAAGAGGAAAAAGAAGTGGAGAACAAGATGAAAGCTAGAGAGAGTGTCTGTGACAGATGGGCAGAGTTCAGGTTTTCGTAGACCCCATTGTGACCTTTACATCTGTGTTAAGAGTCTCTGCGGGAGTTCAAACGGGGTGGACTCACTCAATAGCAGCTAACCTCCTCTAAAACAACCCCCTAAATACACACACTTACTGTACACATACACATACATACGGTAATCCTTCACACCTGGGATCACATCTGATACCATATACTTTTTAGTTCTTTTGTAGCTCTTAGAAGAGCATGCTGTTTACTTATTGTAAAGGTCTTTCATTTAATTTAGAGCGCACACACATACTTATAAAAAGAAACTTGAATGTACTATAAATTGCTTTGCTTAATCTGCCAAAATTGATCAATTGTTAATGTCGATTGTTACTGCAATTGTTACCTTATAGAGATATTTCTACCTGATTAAAAGCTCTGTAAGCTCTTTGTTGGTATAAACTGATGTATTTAGGTTGATTGAGTGAAATGAAATAATATTGTTGACTTGAATAAAACCAGTTAACTTACAGTAGATGTTACCGTTTTTAGGTTACTTTCTTTTCAGTATACTCACTTTAATGAGAGTATTTCTAAATGTATCATTTGGACCTGTTTTGCGGACCATCCAAACTATTCTATTACTTCAGAACCCTTGGAAAATAGGGCATAAGTCATGTGCACTACTTTTATTATACAGTATGTTTATGCTTTTGTGTCCATTTGGAAGCTCAGAAGCTCCAGTCCTCATTCATTTTAAATGCATACACTATACCAATCTAAATGTTGGGGTTTGTAAGATGTTTTTGAGAGTCTCTTTATACTCATCATTGCTGCATTAATTAGATCAAAACCATAATATTGTGAAATTATTACAATTTCAAATAACTGTTTTCTACGTGAAAACATTTCAAAATGTAATTTATTCCTGTGATGGAAAGCTAAATTTTCAGCAGCTATTACTCCAGTTTTCAGTGTCACATGATGCTTCAGAAATCAGTCTAATGTGCTGATTTGATGCTCAAGAAACATTTCTTAGTGTGTAGTGTAAGTGCAACCAGTACATTCCTACAGGTACAGGTTTGGAACAATATGAGGGTAAGAAAATGATCACAGGATTTTCAATACTGGCTGAACTAGACCTATAACATTATGGTTTTCAAAATCTGAACAAGGATAGGACTCACAATGTAATATAACAGTGTGTCCGTGTGTGTCTGTGTGTGTGCACACCCCATACGTCAGGTCTGGTGGATACACATTATACAGCAGAGCTTTAACTGCAAGGTTCTCCATGGCAACAGAAAGCCCAGCATCTGCTACATTGCAGATCTGAGTGTTTTTGAGCACCACTACACCAGCAGCATCTTCTCAGTGTTTAATGTAGAAATGTGGAAATGATAGTAAGCCATTAATAAGTCCATTTGAACCCTGGCACAGAACTGATCTTAGAATAGCATGAATCTATGCATGCTACAAACACACTGGAAGCCCATATAGTATGATGTGTCTCAGATTTGCTGTAATATTTAAAGACAGCCTTTTTCAATTTCCCCTGATAAATAATTGATGATGCATGAACAGACGGGTGAGTATTCTTTCGTAGCTTGAGGCTCCTGAGAAACTGCCTTTCTGTCTTGTAGTGTTACAAGCATACAATTTTTCACCAAACCATCCATCATGTTTATTAAAGATTAAAACTACCAGTGTCGTCATAGCACTGACTGTTAGTAATCATTTCAGAGTAGATATATCAGTGAAAGATGATACAGAGATGAGTAAGGTGGGCTTCAGTTTAGTTTAACCCACCTGTTGTTTTCAAAAAGTGAGTATAGCTATTGTGTTGGGGATCAGATAGACCTACTTTGGTTTTCATGCAAATTGCCAAAAATTGACACTATGGGGGAAAAAGTAGTAGACCTATTTATTGCTATCTGTACTTCCTCTGCCTTTTTTTGTGAGGGGGAAATGGGTTTCTCATACTTCTTTTCATACTACTTTTCAGTCTAGTAATTCAGATCCAAAAAGCGAACAACCAAAAACATCCTTTGAAAAAAATTAGTGAATTTTCCTTGGATGATTCAGAAGACGAATCTCAATTTCAATTAAACACTGAGCGTTAAATTTCATAACTTTTTATGTATTTCATATTTTAGTGTTTGAAGGTACAATAAAGGTTTTCTGTTTTCTACCTGATATTTAGTGCTTTTCAAAGTGTTGATTTTTAGCAAATAACATGGAAACCAATGCTAAGTCATAGCTAAAGTTGTACAGCCTTTTAAAAAAACATCTTAAATCATGACCTCAAATGGAATGTAATAAATAAATAGTTTAACCTATATTTCGAACAGCTTGAAAATCAGAGGCGGACAGTAGTGAAGTATTTTTACTTTACTCAAGTAAATTTAAAAAGTATCTGTAGTTTATCAGAGTGTTTTTCTTTGGAAAACTTTACTTCACTACATTCCAAAGCATACTGTCATACTTTTTACTGCACTTCATTTCATAAATAAAAGTTGTTGTTTGTTTTACCTTTAATACTTAAGAACATTGAAAATGTAGTACTTTCTTGTACTCAAGTAAATCTTTAAATTACTTTTACTTGAGTAAAAGTAAGAAAGTAATAGATTTCTAATGTAATTAAGTATTAAATTATATTTAATATGAAGCATAGTCCAGTAAAAGTACAATATTATGCTTTGGAATGTTGTGAAGTCAAGTTTTCTAAAGAAAAACACTCTGATAAAGTACAGACACCTGAAAAGTACTTTTACAGCAGAGTAAAAATACTTCACTACTGTCCGCCTCTGTTGAAAATCGAGTTTGGGTTTAATTGACCCCAACACAACAGGAGGGTTAACAGGACTAGAGCTCAAGAACAGCTGAAGAATGTGTAATATGTATTCAGCTGGCTAATTTGACAATGAAATCTTCCAGATGCATCCACAGACACTTTACAGCAGCTCTACCTTTGGATCTTACAGAAACAGGCTGGTAGGAGACAGATGTTTGACAAATGCACACAAACACACATTTATACTATATATACCTGCTAAACCTAATATAATTTGTATTTGTGTGCAAATTAAATCTTGTTTGTTGTTTTTTAGAATTGTTGTAACTTTACATTGCTTCCCAGAACTCCCCTACCAATGATATTCCCCTAGAAGTGGAAACTCTATGGCTTTGTAGCTTTATCACTCTGTTGGTTTGAACATCCAGAACAGCTTGACAATACTGGATCAGAGTCAGTAGAGTCAAACTAAACTAAAACCTAGAAACATGGCAGGATTTTTAAACTTCTGGTTCCACTGTGTTGAAATCAATAGACTTTTTGAATGTGTTTTGGTTAAATGTCTGAAATAAGGCCTGTGTTTAACAAGAGCTCAAGATATTTTCACATTTTATTCTACAACATAAAATACATCAGTAATACCTCACTCAAGATTTTTTTAAAGCTTTTACATGTCTTGAAAACAAGTGTCTAAATCATATAATATACTAACTTAAAAAACATTATGACGCTGAACACTTGAAAGAGATATGCCGAGTTCACACTGCACGATTTTAGCCCCGATTTTCACTCACTGACAGGTTTTGCGAAGTTGCCGACAAATGCCCAAAATCGGAGGTAAATTGGTGCTCGTTCATGCTACGAACCAATCACGCAGTGTGAATTATCAAAGACACGATCTGAGAGAATCATGAAATATTTGGCATGCTAAATATCTGGACCTGTCGGCGATTCAAAATCCTGCTGTCTGAAATTAGTTCTGACTGAAAAATACATCTCCGATGACCTACAGCCAATGAGAGAGCAAGATACAGGGCAGCGGGAAGTTCGGGGAGGAGTCAAGACCACAATATCAGCAAGCATGACTTCGGTTCCGAGAAAGGCTCCTTCTTGGTCTATTTGGACCCAAGAAAGGGAGGAAAGTTTAGTCGAACTTTGGCAGGAGCACCCATGTCTATTTGATGTTTCATCTGAGCTGTACCATTTTAATAACATTTCCAGTAATTGATCTTGCGTGCGTTTGGTTGTGAAATGTAATTTGCGGACCAGACAGAGTTGTCGGCGATCATGCAGAAAGTCATGCAGTGTGTAACCTCCTGTCGTAGATCCATCGTGCAATGTGAACACAGCAGCTACTGAATGCTACCCCAGATAGTCGTGCAGTGTGAAAACAATGATGATCTGAGGACACTGAAGTCATGCAACTGTGGTGTAGTTTTGTTTGAATTCTGCAGAAATTACACACTTCACATTCAACAAAGGTCTCTAACAATGCACGATCTATCAAAATTTATAAAAGTATATAACGCAACCTATCTAAAAGATTAGAGAAGGGGAACAGTAAGAGATTAAAGAGAGAAAACAGGGAGGAGAAGGAGAGAGTCAAAGTGAGAGAGAATGTGAAAAGGATTAGACAGCTGCTAAAACACTATCAAATGACATCCATTCATTTCTGCTGGAAGACTGTGTGTTTGTTTCATACCACCCCGTTATGTTCCATAAATGTTTTAGTGGTATATGGGCTTGTGAAAAGTCCTATTCACTGCATCTGTTGTACCAAGGATGAATGTCTCTCTCAGCTTGCTTATAGTCACACTCCTCTAAACTGAATCCATTTTATGCACAGTGTGAGGTTGTGCCATTTCCATAGCATTACTAAAATGAAAGAAAGTTCAATGTAAAACATAAAGAAAAGTGAGAAATAAAATACTAACGCGGCAGAAAGCAAATTATTTGCATCCAGAAAAAAAGTAATGCCCAATAAGTAATGTCCACATTTGCAGACAGTATATGTTTAATTCCTGTTATTGAGTACACTTCGCTCTTATCATCATATGTGCTGTAATATATTGGATAAAGTCACTTTTATGGATATTATTGAAGTTAGTTTTCACATTATTCAATTTAGTGAGCATGTGAATATCACAGTGAAGTGAATTTTTTAATAATGTAATTTAAGAAGAGCAGATGTAGCCAAGTACCTGGGAGCTGTAATGCTTTTTGATTCAAAAACAATTTATTTAAAATTATTTTGTTTTTGGTTTCTTTTTTTCTCCATAGTTGTAGAAAAACATGTTTAAAAATAATTTGAATTGCTGATAATTTCATTTTCCTGTCCTCATTTTTACTTTCAATCCTGTTAGTTATAACTTTAACTCTCTCAAACCAACTCTAAAACCCTGACTGAGCAATAGCTAACTTTAGCACTTTATTTCCATACTTTTACGTTGTTTTATCTTGTTCATTTACATGTTGTGAATGAAAGTCTGACATAGTTTCTGAAAGTCTGGCATACTCTTTTATATTATACTAACTTCAAATTACAACACAAGCATTTTTTTTAAAGTTACAGAGTTCAGAAGGTACTGACTAATAGAAATGACCTACATAAACACAAATGTACACTCATTCATTCTAATCAGCTAGGAATGAAAATAGCTTTTCTTAGTGAAAGAAGCTTTGGAGGTGACAGTTTTCACTTTGTCTTTGCAATCCTGACCCTGTTGAAAGTTAGCAAGGTGAATTAACTTGTCATTCACTTTAATTACATCCTATCATAATATGTGACCCTGGACCACAAAACCAGTCTTAAGTTGCTGGGGTATATTTGCAGCAATAGCCAAAAAATCATTGTATGGGTCAAAATGATTGATTTTTCTTTTATGCCAAAATTCATTAGGATATTAAGTAAAGATCATGTTCCATGAAGATATTTTGTAAATTTCCTACTGTAAATATATCAAAACTTAATTTTTGATTAGTAATATGCATTGCTAACAACTTCATTTGGACAACTTTAAAGGCGATTTTCTCAATATTTAGATTTTTTTTTGCACCCTCAGATTCCAGATTTTCAAACAGTTGTATCTCGGCCAAATATTGTCCTATCATAACAAACCATACAACAATGGAAAGCTTATTTATTCAGCTTTCAGATGATGTATAAATCTCAATTTCGAGAAATTGACCCTTATGACTGGTTTTGTGGTCCAGGGTCACATATATATCTTATCTACCATTGCTGCATTTGAAACATTTTTTTGATTTCTGTAGTTTCATTTCGATCTATAGCTAAGGATAAAGTACAGGATCAGGTGAATACTAGCCACATCTGTTTTTCATTCAGACTGAGGTGTAATTGTACCTTTTTAGTTTCCTAGATTTTATTATGTTTATCTTTTTGGCTCCGTCTTTGTCTGTCTGCTCATCCATTCTTCATTCATAATGTTCACTCAGACTTTCTTTTATCGTTCCTCTGTAATCTCAGCGTCTTTAGGTTAGAGACCTTATAACCGAGGAAAATATATGAAACAGTTGCATTATTATTCTCAGATTTTCCCCATTATTTTCTTTCCTGTCACAAGATGCGGACAGTTTTTGTTCGTTTCAGTATTGCTTAGCAGTCTCTTTTAGGACCACACCATTTTGGCAGGATAGAGTGTTTTGCTTTCCTCCCTGAGCAGATCTGAGTGTGTTTGAATTATGATTGGGCCTGTCTCCATTATGATAAGATTTGTAAATGAACTGAAGATGTGTGGAATGACTTATGTGAGCACATCTGGCTCTTCTATCATGAGATGGAAAATATCTTTACTACGTTCTGACCGGTGGGCTTCCGATTAAGTGCCTAGATTAGTCCATTTCATTTGAGGATTTATATCATCTTTCCACTCAGATTCTGGATGGTTCTTGTTAGCAATGTGCCTATTTTGAATTCATAAAGTCTCATTTCTATTGTTATTGTAAAATAAACACAAGACTACTTTGGGATGAATAGGTTTACTCTGGCATGGCACATATCTGGTATTGCCAAAAATATATTTTTTTCTTTACGCTGATAATTCACTGATAGAAATTACTAATTATAAATGGCTAAATCAGTATTATTAATAACATTAGTCCTATTAATAACTCATAATTGAAGTAGGCAAATTAATACTTGTTCAAAACAATAACTTTAGCTACGTTTGTACTATTTTCTGCTTATTTTGAAAAATAAATCTTTTTTTTTCAATATATATACTGTCATTAAAATATGTTAATATAAAAAATACATTTTAACTGCTGCGTGCTATTGCGTCAAGGATCAGACAAAAATACACGTGCATCTTGAAAAGCGGATGTTTTGGAAAGTGCTACTCCAAGTTTTTGTGCCATCTAGGGGTTTAGATGAAAATAATATCAAAGGCGCCTTTTACCCCGGGGCGCCTTTAGCCCCGTTGTACCCTATACCAACAAATCTTATGGGTTAAATCAGGTAGAGTTAACTCTTTATGGTAACAATTGCAGGTCACTAGAAGTGCTAGTGGAATAATAAAAACACTAATAATTTACTCTTGGAAATGGAGTTTTGCTGTTTCAGTGTTTCTCACATTTTTTTTAAAGAACTAATTTCATATCAGTGCAAGTTTGGCTCTAGATAATATCCTTTACTTCCTTTAGCTCATCTCCTTCCTTGCACGAGAAGGAAATTTAATGGCAAATGAGCTCATTTTTATGTTTATTGTGCTGCTAATTTCTTCTCTCTTATTATTTAATTATCTCTTATATTGTTAAAATTAATAATTAAATTTCAGTGCTAAAATATTTAAATTATAAGACTGGGAATCATTAAGAAGAGCTTTTCCTCAAAATATATTCAATCATTTTAGCGATTTTTATTTGCTACTTAAATCTACATTTTAAAAAACATCAAATATTAGATAAAGTAAGCACAGAATCAACTTTGCACTGCTGCGTGCTATTGCGTCAAGGATCAGACAAAAATACACGTGCATCTTGAAAAGCGGATGTTTTGGAAAGTGCTACTCCAAGTTTTTGTGCCATCTAGGGGTTTAGATGAAAATAATATCAAAGGCGCCTTTTACCCCGGGGCGCCTTTAGCCCCGTTGTACCCTATACCAACAAATCTTATGGGTTAAATCAGGTAGAGTTAACTCTTTATGGTAACAATTGCAGGTCACTAGAAGTGCTAGTGGAATAATAAAAACACTAATAATTTACTCTTGGAAATGGAGTTTTGCTGTTTCAGTGTTTCTCACATTTTTTTTAAAGAACTAATTTCATATCAGTGCAAGTTTGGCTCTAGATAATATCCTTTACTTCCTTTAGCTCATCTCCTTCCTTGCACGAGAAGGAAATTTAATGGCAAATGAGCTAATTTTTATGTTTATTGTGCTGCTAATTTCTTTTCTCTTATTATTTAATTATCTCTTATATTGTTAAAATGAATAATTAAATTTCAGTGCTGAAATATTTAAACTGTAAGGCTCCCAATGATGTGCTAATAGTACCATTTATTAGCTTTAATGAACATGTGTCAAACTCACAAACTCAACTGATGTGATATTACAGGAAGGACGGCTAAACGAATGTTGTTTATATGACAAATATGTGATTCAGTTTATTCTTTCCTTAGATATGTTACCTTGTTAAACATTGACGTCAAATGGAATATTCACAAATTGCAACAAGACAGGCTATATGAAGTATCTGTTCATTATGGGAGCCTTCTAATTATAAATAACCTTTCACAATTCATTCATTCTCATGTTTATTATTATGTCTCCATCACAGTGTTTAGCTGTTTGTTGGCAACCAGTGAGATTAAAAGCTGCTGTGAAATCTTTGTGAAATTGATCAGTGTCAGGAGCTTTATTGATCCTTAATCTGGCGTCATTTGCTGTCTGCTGCCATGATCAATCATAAAATAGATAAGTCCATAAGCAACTGTACTTGAGTGTGTATGACTCACACAGAAAGTACTGCCTTTTCTATGAATCCTCAGAGGGTCTGTATAGTTCATTTATCATAGACCAATAGACCATCCATCATCTCATGCTGGCATGACTAGGCTAAATAGCTTTGGACTGAGGAGGTCTGTTATATCATACAGCATTGATGAGGATCTATTTTGGGTAAAGTACATATTTATTGAAGACTTGTAGACAAAATACTTTCAGCTGTATAGAATACTACAAAAAGTGTTAAGAGTGAAAATTTTACTTGGAATAAACTGTGCCATGTATTTGCACCCTCTGCTTGTGTTGTTTTAGCACCTGATTCAGTAAATGAATTATGCAAACTAGATAACGGCACAAACGCACTTACAAAATGTGTGCTAAATGCATTTTGGGAGTCAAAATTTACAAAACTGAATGGCTACAAAGGTCTGTGAAGCATATTACCTCAATTTGGGATTTTATAATATCCCATTATCCCATATGAAAATAAAATATATATTCATATATGAAACATTGTCATATGAAGTAAAAACATATATGAAACCTATTAGAAAAGGAACAGTTACATATATTAACAAATATATCTCGGCCATACAATTTTTTTTATGTTTATGTATCTGTAATACATTTTTGAGTATATATATATATATATATATATATATATATGTCATGTACATGTTTATCCATTCTGTCAAAACCTGTCAATGCATGTTGATATTATATAAGTGAAAAAAAAAAAAAAAAGGGACATGACATGTGGC
>NW_015547730.1:440121-466979 GCF_001515605.1 Sinocyclocheilus anshuiensis
TATATATATATATATATATATATATATTGTTGACATGTATGCTACATATAATACTACATAAAAATCATCATATAGATATTATTAACATAAAAATATTAATTATATATATGGTATGAATAGTTGTTCTCTATTATTTGATCTTCATTTGATGAATAGCTGCTGCCATAATCAATATAAAATGTAATGATATTTCATTTACGTAAATATAAGGATTTATTAAAATTTATTACAAAACATATATAAACATTCAGATTATTTTATATATATTGTACAGTATGTTGTTTTAGTAAAATTGCGTATATAAACTATATATGTGTATGTGAAATGTAATGATATTTCATTTACCTCCTGCATTCTTTTTCTGTAGTGAATTAGATTTCTCACCTATATTTTAGTTGACTCTATATTTAATTTCTTTTTGTTTACTGACTTCGTTGCATCTGGCTGTGCTCCAGCTTGCTCCCCTGAGAACCACTGACTGCTCTACTTAAAGGGTTAGTTCACCCAAAAATGAAAATTAGACTATTTTACTCACCCCCGAGGCATCCTAGGTGTATATGACTTTCTTCTTTCAGACGAATCCAGTCGGAGTTCTATTAAAAATTGTCCTGGCTATTCCAAGCTCTATCATTGCAGTCAGCGGGTGTTGCAGTTGAACAGTCCACAAGTCGTCAAATAAAGCTCGCGCATTCATAATAAAACGTGCCGCAGACGGCTCCGGGGGGTGAATAAAGGCCCCCTGTAGCGAATCCATGAGTTTTTGTAAGAAAAATATCCATATTTCAAACGTAATAAACACTTTTCTCTCACTTCCGTTATCTGTCATACGCGGATCCGTTCCGGCGGATGACGCAGCACGTATACGCAGTGTGCGCGCCTCTGAGGTATGCTAGTCTCGTGAGTTTGTTTAATAGGAGCAAAGGAAGCAAAGTTCCCTTACTTCAGCAAAGGAAAACGAAATCCTCCGACATTTTTCTTTGCAAATCTTCGGTTTGTACTTTTTCGGTTTGGCACATTTTATTATGAATGTGCAAGCTTTATTTGACGACTTGTGGACTGATGCACTGCAACACCCGCTGACTGCAATGATAGAGCTTGGAATAGCCAGGACAATTTTTTATATAACTCCGACTGGATTCGTCTGAAAGAAGAAAGTCATATACACCTAGGATGCATCGAGGGTGAGTAAAACATAGGCTAATTTTAATTTTTGGGTGAACTAACCCTTTAAGTGTGTGTGTATGTGCATGTGTTTCATAAAATTGTGTTTACTCTTGCTAAATAAACATATATTGGAGCAAAAGCAGATTAGTATGAATAGGAATGTTCAAACAGTGGTTTGTTTAGTGCAGCGATCAGATCATCAGCATTCAGAGAGTGAAGTACTATACTGATCGTTCAGTGGATGAGAAAAACAAAATGGATGATTGACATCCCTATCATGGCTTTGTTCACATTTCTCTCATTTCTGATTTGTTTCTCAAATCCAGACTTTAAGACTGACTTTCCACACTGCCATTTAGCAAGTGATGGATTTGTTTTGCATGGTCAGACAGTGTATATATATATATATAGTATAATACTAGCTTCAGAGAGAATAAAGGCTTTAAATTTACTTTTAAAACTTCTAATTTTGTCCACTCATAATTAAAATAAATAATTATAATAGAATTATAAGAATAATAAATAAATACATACTATGTTATATTGAACTATGATTAAAACGCATTTTCAAAAATTATATATACAGCTAGTACTGAAGAAAAAAAAAACTAAATTTTTTTTACTGTGGACTTCCATTAAGGGTCCCAGATTAATACCTCTTCCATCTCCTTTCATGGTTCAACTTTTTTTTTATTTTTGGCTGATCCTGCCCTGAAATATGATACATTTTTAGTAACATATGAACTATTGTTCAAAACTTTGTGGTCAGAATTATTTTTAGTCTCGTATGTGTAAAAACAGTAATATTGTGAAATAACTGTAATTTAAAATAACTGTTTTCTATTTTAATAAATATTAAAATGCAATTTTATTCCTGTGATGCAAAGCTGAATTTTTAGCAGCCATTACTCGTCTTTTTTTTTTTTAAATTTTTGCTATTAATTTCTTCAAAAAAAAAAGAGAGAGAGAAAAACCCAGCTGTAAATTCAAAAAAATACTTTTGCAAAAAAACAAACAAACAAAAAACACATGCATGAACAACAACATTAGATAATAAAGCAAGGCTGGGTGATGGTTGCTTTGTTTGGCCCATCAGACTATTCTTATTAATTAACTATGTCTTTATTAAATTGTAGAATAGAATAGAATAGAATCTGATGGGCAGAGAGCAGCACAATAACAATACATTATACAAGGGCATTGCAACTAAAACATTTCCTTTTTGAATCTGATCTGTGCTTTGTTGCAGTGTTGTCTCTGTTCTCAGAGAGATTGTTGGCAGGCGCTTTCCATTTCTGGATTGATTCCACTCTCATTTGGCATTGGTTTGATTCAAATATTGTAACTGAACATTACTCTAAACAAGCTTTCTCAGGGTTAAGAGCATGTAATGCATAGAACAGCTATAACAGAGATGGAAGCGTGCACTTGTGGGCTAATTCTACACATACATGTGTATATATACAAAATCTCACTAGAATCCTGATCCCACGCAGGTCATGGTTTCATAACTCACACTGACACACATACACAAAGATAAACACAAACACAAACAGATTTGCATTTTAGACATGTAGTGATAGACTGAATAAGTAAAGCTGCAGACCTCCTTGATGACCCTGCATGCCTTACAGGAACTTTAACTCCCCATCCATATCTGCATGACGTACAGGAATATCATCTCCATCTTAAACCTAGTATATTCACAATCTAAAAAACAAACTCCTTCAATCCTTGAGCTCTAGCCACTGTGTCATAGTTACGAAAATACCTTTTTCTTTTTTTACACTATCCAGCTGACTAGTGGCAATGTTAATCAATTATGCAAATGTAAAGTATATTGTTTGTATATTGTATTGAATTGTGGTATGGTATCAGCTTTTAAAATTGATTTTAAACTGCTAAAAGCAATTTCAATTACCTTAAAAAAGTGCCACAAGCATGAGAGAGTGTGTTAACTTCATCGATGGGTCAATGACATGAAAATATATAACTGCAATTCTTACTTACTATAGAGCTGAAAAGAAAACCTTGTTAGCATAGGCTAATATTTTTTTTTAAATAATCATTGCTTCACAGTTTAATAATATTTGAAAAACATTTGTCTGCCAAATTAAATTCTTTGTTTAATTTTTTTCCAAACATGCAGACTTGACTCAAAAACAGAAATGACTTATCATGTGAAACTCAAAATGTAATGATAATTATAAATTGATCATTTAGGACAATTTAATAATTTGTAAAAAAAATAAAAAAAAATGATTATGATTAATAATAATAATAATAATAATAATAAATTTATTTTAGATTTTTTTTATAAATAAATCAAATTTGTACATTCACATGTATTGAGTGCGTAAGGATATATTTTAGTACTTTTTATTTACTTAAAGCTGCTGGAAAATAAATAAACCCAACGTTTTTTGAGAGTGTTTGGATGCGTCAGGATTATGGACCAGTTTTGCCCCTGTTTCTGTTCCAGTTTTTCCTTATTTGGTCATGTTCCTGTCCTCGTTTAGTTTGATTATGATCCTATGCACCTGTGTTTCCCCAATTATCCTTTGTATTTAAGTCTCTGCATTTGCGTCCACTGTTTGTCGGGTCTACTTGTTTTCTACGTGTGTTGCTCAAGTGCCTGTTGTGGATTATTCCCAGTGTTTCCTTGATTAAAGACTGTTAAACATTTCCTCGTGCCTCCAGCGTGCTCCCTGAACAGCGTAGTGTGACAGAATGGTTACACACATGATATTTTTGGATTTTAAACTGTTTTCAATTTAAATTTTCCTCAAAATTATTTAAGAATTTAGCAAAACACAAATGCAAAAGGTACATTTCTAAGAACTTCTTACATGTGTTAACTACATTTTTTAAAAGTCTTTTCTTTTTTTCATCCTCACAGACACTATTATGTCACTGAACCAGATAAAAGATTTATAATTGGCAACTGTAGTAAATGTCAGGAATTTTAAAAGCCATTATCATCTTTCACTAAGGCTGTGCGGCCCATAAAAATGTATTTCCCTGGATACAAGCCTGCAGAGAGAACAACACAGACCCCGTCTCCTGAGAGAGGAACCGACATCATTATGAGAGTATAGAAGAAGGTGTCTGGGTGTCTCATTACCGTGTGATCCTCTGTCATTAATACCCGTTTGTGGAGAGGCAGAAAGAGAAGGCCATGATCAATCAGATGAGATTTAGCTTCACATACAAACAGGTCTGATGAATGGTTGCTGTTTAAAGTGAGGCGACAGACTTAACACAGTTTGCACTAAGTGTCTGGGCGTAGAGTCTGTGCCTCTACTGCCAGATGGCTGTAGAATCCAATCCAGTATTTTTTCAGAGTTTCAAGCCTGCGTGAGCATATGTATTTGCTTAATATCTAATACTAACATTTCAACCAATTTCCTGCCATTTCATTAATTTATGTACATAAAATTAGACATGTTGAGTACTATAGCCTGTGTACTGTAACTGGTTATGGCGACCGTTTAAGAGACCTTGACACTATTGACCAAGATGTTGCTTTGGCCTGTAATAAGCAGGCACGTGCACACGTAGACATAAAAGGGGGCTTGAGCACCTGCCCTTTTTCTTCCTCGATAGAAAGTGCCCTTCTTTTCTGGGGAGTGTCTTTTTTTTTTTTTTTGGATACATGAATATATGTATATAGCTATATGTGCGTGTGTGGGTTTCTGTTTGCGCACAGCTTTCCCTGTCAAACTAATAAAAAAATCAAAATATCGGGTTGGGAAATGTTGAGACTGTCGAGTTCCGACGCCCCTCCGCGCAGGCGCAGCACAGCAGTGTAGCATTGATCGGCACATGCGCATCAGGCAGATAGCTGCGGAAGTGAAGCCCTCCCTCCCTTTCCAGTTGTGTTCGTCTTGGTGTGGAGGTGAGTGGTGATGAACAAAAGACTAAAAGCTATACCTGTGCCTCGAATTTACAACTAATTACCCAAAAGGCAATTATAGTTAATTTGTCTTGCTAACATCCATGACTCATGAGAGCTACATGATTCAGTTCACTGAATGATTCAGTTCATTAAAATGCATTTAGGATGATCACAAAATTCAAGATATGGGGGCAGAAATTTATATATTTATACGTTTTAGACACGATCATTGACTGTTTTTCTCTATTTCGCCAACAAATATAATTCCAATTTGCATCTCCGAGCAACATGACGGTGTTTGTTCCTGAATGAATCAACTGTTTAAATTATTTGGTTCAGTCGCAATGACTCACTTATTAACAGTGACTTGCTGCCACCTACTGGCGGTTTTAATTTCACATTTAAAGTATCTTTTCATTTTTTTTTTTTTTTTTTTTATAATTTCAAATGTCAGTATTCAACGTTTTATGTTTAAAATATCAAAACAGTATGAATGCATTTGTAACTGCAGGTTAAATACATTCATGTCCTGCATTAAACTGTGTAAATGCATCTAAATGCCCCTTCTAATGCAGCTTCTGTGTTTTCTCTGCATTGCAAAGATGGATTTTGTCAATACTGATTTCATTTAAAAGGTAAAAATCTATTTAAACTTATTGGAAAAGATTAATTTCTATCACTGCTGTGAACTGATCACCACACAGAATATGAAGAGTATCAAACATTTTAGGAGTCAGCTGTCCACAGCAGTCCTTAACATATCAGCACAACAACACACTCAGCAAAATATCATCTAATTATCGTTATCAATAAAATCCCAGAAAATAGTGAGATATATTTTTTGTCAATATCGCACACCCCTAATATATTTAACGTTTTGATTAGAAAAATAAATATGAGAAGTGCCCTTTTTTCCACTTGAGCCCCTGCCCCTCAAAATGTCTGTGCACATCCCTGGTAATAAGTGTATTTTTCACTGAAAATTTCAGTGTACTTTTATATCTTCTGCATGTCCCCAGTGTTTGAATTGTCAGCTCTTTTCCGAATATATATACTGTATGTAGCCTATATACACTACCATTCAAAAGTTTGTGGCGTGTAAGATTTCTTAATGTTTTTGATAGTCTCTTCTGCTCACCAAGGCTGCATTTATTTGTTTAAAAATACAGTAAAAACAGTAATATTGTAAAATATTATAACAATTTAAAATAACTGTTTTCTGTTGTAACATTTTCAAATGTAATTTATTCATGTGATGCAAAGTTAAATTTTAAGCAGCCGTCACGGCAGTCTGCAATCTACAGATAAATATAATATAGTGATTTAGTGATAGATAGATAGATAGATAGATAGATAGATAGATAGATAAATGATGTGACAATGTTGTGACTATGGAATTTTTTCATAACTTACTGACACATAATAAGCCCACCCTATCTATCTTATATAATTAAGTGTGAAATTGGGGAAAGGGATTTTATTCATAACCTTCTAAAATCGTTCTATTGCAATCAAGGCTGTTTTCAGTTTAGTGTTTAAAAGTGTTTGATGGATGTGGGACATTTATATTATGTATTGATTTTCTTGGAACAGTTCATCAAACATTAGAAGTGATAATAGACTATTGTGCGACCTCATATATTGGCTCATATATCAGCAATATCCAAGATCCTTATATAGTAAATTGCTCCTCAGTTTTATCTGTGAGTCTGGCTGTATGTGTCCATTAGCCAAAAGGGCAAGAACGCTATTTCAAAGCTATTAAAGAGGTTGTGCTGCTTTTAAAATGTGTTTAATATGGCATAATTGTATCATTTCATATCACATTTTCAGCAGTTTTATCGTACACACAGATGCGATCTTGTGTTTAAAAAAAAAGAATTAAACATACTTGTCTCATGTTTATTTTTGCTGTTAACTAGATTACTTTGCTCTTAGTGGTCTGTGAGCAAACTGTCATGACAGAGCATTTACAGAAGTTATTCTACACAGTAGGATTATAATGTTATTTAGTGTGCCCAGCTGTTCCTCTCACTCCAAGTGTTCTGCCTTGCTAAATATAATTAGACGGTTGACGCATGCAATCCATCTGTTATTCTTTCATTGTGGTTTGTCAGAGGTATCATGCTGGAGGGATACAAGGAAAGATGGTGGGAGCTTGATGGGGTAATGCTAGTTAGGTGTTGCAATGCAAAGGCAAGACAAGGTGATAATTTGGGATATGGAGGGAATTTAATGTGAACGAATAAAATAAAAGACGATTTTAATGTTTAAAGGGACTCTGCTGTGACATAATTATTTCCTGTAGGGCATTCAGTCATTTGGAAACATAAACCTCTTTAAACTGTTTGGAAGATTTTAACACATACTAACCAATTTGTACAGATTGAGTTGTTAAATTCTGAAGCAGCTGGTTTAGAAGTGGAAGAAGCACTGCAGTAATCCTCTAGCCCTCTCAGCATCTGGACCCCTGCAGTTCCTCAATTACTATGCCAGGGCTTTATTTCAGGCACAGAATCTGCAGGGGCTGCTGTTCTCTCAACGTGGCTAAACAATCACAGTTTCTCCTAAGAAGCACAGAAAAACAGTTTATATTAAGCTGAAAGAGAAGCTAGTCAGCAGGAGGGGGTTTTATGTTTGAATCTGATGTATGTGTTTTTTTTTTTTTGTTATAATTTTTGGAACATTTTGGAAAGTCTCTTGCAGCCCTGTAAAACTTCCTCTTTGCTGCACTTCATTTTCAATTAGTTAAAATCTTCACCTTGACAGGCACATTTAAACCAGATGGTGGTTTATGAAAGGAACAGTTCACCCACAAATTAAAATGCTGTCATGTTTTGCTCTTCTGTGGAGGAGACCTCTTGAAGTATTTACTGTCCCTATTCATGCAATTACAATTAATAAAGACTGAATCTTCAAAAAAGATGCAAAAAACCTTGGCTTATTGCAAAAAATTATTGCCTCTACCTACAAAACGTACATATTCATACGATTTACTGCATTTTCCAGCTGAAATGAACACTAGTGGCAGTAAAACACTAAAAACCTTTGTTCCTTTTCAAACAAATTATGATGGCGAAGTTCATAATCGATTAATAAAGACTTATTTTCATGCGGTGCCTTGCACAATACAAAGTTATGACCTCAAAACATTTTTACCATAGTGCATGATTTGTACACTAATACAGCTTTACATTTGCATCACAAAATCGGCTCTATATGTTGTTGTAAACTTGCTCAGTAGCTCACCTGGTACAGCACTGCACTTGCAATGTGAAGCGTTCAGGTACGATTCCCATGAAACATGAGTCACAATAAAAGAGCTCAAAGACTTAGAAGCAAGATAAAATGGCATGGTTGCTTCAGGAATTGTGTTTTTATCCTGTGTTTTGTTTTAGGGTAGAGTTAAGTATAGCTGCCTGGTACTATTTTGAAACGCTATAGATAGAGCATGAACTTTTTACTGCTACATACTGGACATTTAATTTTCAAACTGCTGCTAAATGTGCAAGAAGCAATGTAATATCATTTTGCAGACATATCACCACAGGCACGGTTTTTCCAAAGAGTCTGGGTTTGAAAAAAGTTGCATTTTTAAGCAGTGTGTGCAACCATGCATAACTTTCTACATGAACTTCCTTTCAGGTAATTTCCTCCTCTTTAGAAGCACATTTCAGGTGGTGTTGCATTAAGCACAGTTCATGAACTACATTTCGCTCAGCATTCATCATTAGTTTGGATTAAACTCTAACTCTATAGCTGCATAGCCCTTCAGGACTTTGACCCTGAAGTCAGGCAAGACTTGAGTTTTATATAAGCCATCACATAAATCTGCAATTGTCGTCATGGGATTAATAAAGTACGTATTTGTTTGTATAACACACATCTGTCATAGTTTTTACAATTAAGCATGCAGGCTGGCAATATTGCATATTTTAATATTCAATTATCAAAAAGCATTTACACGCACAAACATATGCAAGCACACTAGCATTGAGTAAAGGCTGAAATGCACTACATGACTATTATATGAACCGATTTTAAATTTCTTGCCATCATACACTTGCTGACTTTGTAAATGGTTATAGAGAAAAACTGGGCTTCATACTGTACATAAACGATTGAGGATCACACACTACCAGACTTTCAAATCATTCCAGACACAACAAAGTCATGCAGAAGCATGTGTCTCATTGCTAGAAGATGAATGACAAATGAAAACAATGTTTCTAAAATATGTTTGAAATCCTCAGAATTTTCAGTGAAATCTTTCATCTCCAACTATACCCAAAATCTGTAGATTGGCTCTGACTTTTAGCAGCTAGCATCGACTCCTCCAGACTATGAATAAGAGCAAAAGTCATATGGACATTTATAATTTCTTGCATTGCAGCATATCAGATGTTGCCTTCCAACCACACTGACCAAAACTGTGTACATTGATACAAATCTCTTCTGTTCACTGCAAGCATCTGCCTGGTAAACCAACAGTTGCTTAGAGTCGTGTGCTAAGATACAGCATAGTGCTTTGATACTGTGAAGATTAGCTTTTGGCAAAGCTTATCTCAGTGTGCCGCTAAACACTAAAATCTGTAAATACAGACTTGCTAAACCGTCCTAGTATGGTGCATTTACATCTATTGAGTGCATTTACATGTGCAGTCTACTGTAAGTTACTTAGGCTAGTGCTGTATGCTAAAAAGCAATTTTGTCTGGAGTTGTTGTCATCAAAGGGTAGGCAACTCTTTCATCCCTTCACTTTTTTCACACATCAGTTGATGCAGAAAGCCCAGACATCCCGCCAGCAGGCTCTCATGGGATACAATACAGTGGAGGGTTATCAGTGCTGGTTTTAGTAACAGTCTTTGACTTTCTCACTTCCTGTCATTTGCATAATAACTGTGCACTTAGTAATACTGGTGAAGAGTAAATTTATGATGAAACTGTAAGTGGTCTGTCCATAAAATATGGCCAGTGCTCGTATACAGTAGACTGTGCACAGGGTCATATACACAAAATACAAACAAAAAATGCAATAAACATTACCTAAATAATATAACATTTAACACAAAACACCTACCACTCTACCACTCTTAAAAATAAAGGTGCTTAAAAAAGGTGCTTAAAAGGTTCTTCACAGAGATGCCATAGAAGAACCATTTTTGGTTCCACAAAGAAATATTCAGTCAATGGTTCTTTAAAGAACCATCTCTTTCTTACCATTTTATAATCTGAAGAACCTTCTTTCGCCACAAAGACGCTTTTGTGAAACAGAAAGGATCTTTATGGAACCATTTAGACAAAAAGGTTCTTCTATGGCATCGTGAAGCACCTTTATTTTTAAGAGTGTAATGTACATTACTGATTAAAAAAATGAGAAGAAACTTTATTATCATTATTTATATGTGACACATTACATATATGTTTTATATGTGATGTGTCATGCAGAGACTTTTACTGTTTTACAAATATACTGTTAAATTATATGTTGATTCATAGGTTGTACTTTCAAAAATCATAAATTTGACAGTATTTTACAGTGGAATTACATAAATGCAATTTTCACCGTATATGTAAGGTAAGTTATTACCAATTAGCAGGCTTTTACTGCAGCATTTTTACAGTCTTTTTCTGTAAAAAATTACAACAACAAAAAAATGTTTACAGTGCAGTGACATGGTCTCAGAGTTAAGAGAGGAAAGATCAAACATGCAGAATGTTAATGCTTTGGTTTTGCCCATACACAGATGTAATATATGTACTGTACATATTACATTTCCATGTATGAAATATATTGTAATATGAAGTAAAACATATATGAAACCTATTAGAAATTGGAACCATTTCTTATGTCAAAAGTCTGTCAATACATTTTGATATTATAGTAAGATAGACATTTATTACAAAAGCATTTATATAATATGTATTTATGTACATGTGAAAATTATATTATATATCAATTATATATATATAAAATTATATATCAACATTTTATTTCTGTATGGGTCAATAACAGTTAAGCTTTATTGACAGCATTTGTTTCATAATGCTGAATGCCACAACTTTTCACAGTTACAGTAAGGCTCTTACACTGGCAACCGTGCCAGGATTCGGGAGGATTTAACAGCGTAAATGTGAAGCTACAGTAGTATTTTTGTTTAAGCACTTGCATGAATTATTCAGCAAAACCCCATTCATTATTTGAGATGTAAGGATGTCTAATGTATTCTTTTCTAGGTGGATAAACTTCTGGTTATGCAATACTGACAAATGAATGCTATGAGCATATTTCTTGTGGGATTAAGTCCTGGTTGGGCTGGATGCAGGATCAAACATTCCCTGCATTGACATATCCCTGATGGCATCGTCTTCAAATGCGACAAAAACGTATCAGGTTGGAAATACCTTACTTCATAAAGAATATTAAGAGAGAAGAGAGAACCGTTGTCTCAGTAGGAGAAAACCATCAACACAGCAGTAGCTGTAACGCTGACAAGGAGCCAATGACACTGCAGCAGTGTGCTTCACATGATGAGACGGGCTGACGACAGCCTACTACTATGTTATTGCTGACATAGTTCAGAAAGAGACTGAAGTAAAGACATGGTTGAAAAGCAAATAGTAGGGATATGAAATTAAAGAGAGACTGTATATAGACTAATTGATGGGTTATGTGGTGACTGTTTGTTTTGTTGCTTGGAAATTAAGCCTTGTGGTATAGAATAATGTCATTATTGTACAAACAGATGCTGCACTTGCTTTAATGGACAGCTGGCATTGCTGTATATTTGTGTTTTTGAAAAGCATGATATACAATCCCTCCCCATATGCACTCACTCTTTATCTTGTTTATGTTAGGAGAGTACTTCTGTCTCTGACACAGGGACAGCATGCACGCTTCTAAACATATTTTGTTTTACAATTGGTCAAGTCTAGAGAATTTTTTTTGTTTGTTTGGGGAGCACTGCTTGTAAGGTTTACTTGTAAAAGTAGCTTGCATCTAAACCTAACTTGTATAACATTTGGACAAGTTGGGAGACTTTGTTCCTCGGAGGTCTTGTAGGTCACACTTGTGTATTATTTACAGTCAGCATCTAAATCGACATGTCCATAGATAAGTAATTAAAATAATTGCAATTAATTATAATTAAAATAAGTATAAATTCAGGATTCCAGAATCTTTAAGAGTGTAATGATTTTCAGTGATCCCACTGTTTAGCCACTCAATTTACATGACTCTTGACTGGATAAAAATTAAGGATACATAATTTTTAAAAAATATGTTATGTACATTTTCTACCTGATAAAAAAAATAGAGCTATAAAATATAAAGGTTAAAATATTTTAAATATGTAGTATAAAGTATAGTTCAAATATTTTTAATTAGAAAAAAATTAAAATGTTTATTCATTATACAAATGTTCATAGATGTACAAATCACTTACAATTCACAAATAGGATTCTCATGTTCTATATTCAGGTCTTCCATATATTGTATTCAGATATTCAGACTGTGTGTTTTGTCTTATTCTAAATCATTTTAAATCATCTTAAGGGCCTTATTTCGAAGTTTGCTGAGACCCCTAATGGGCCCCAGACTCCTGTTTGAGAAGATCTGATCAAAACATATTTTGTTTTACATTCAAGTAAGTCAGAGATTTTGTTGTTTGGTGGCAACTACTTAAGGTTAAAAGGTTACTCTTGTTGAGGTGAGAGTCATACATACTTTGTTTTACTGATATGGGTCAGTTAAATACAGATGTCAGCTCTTTAACTTTCTTGGGGGCAGTACAGCTTTGAGAGGATTTTGGGGATCATTATCTGTGCGTCAAGATTTGTTACAGACCTTCTGTGCAGCTTTTATAATTGTGTGCAGGACCACGGACAGCTCACACATCAGTAGTGTTTGCAGGATTGCTGGGTCTTTTCTGTTGCTGTGGCTCACACATGCGCTTAGAGCGACCACTAGACAGCACATCGGTGAAGAAAAAAGCTTTTATGCACACACACCAGATTTGTCTCTCTTTTCCCCTGCTTTGCATTTAATTCTGTGTGATCGTAAGACATTTAGGCTGCATTCACACCAGGAAAGTCTGCTAGTTCACTTGCTTTGGTCCAGACCAAATACAATGTTGATTTTTTTTTTGTTTGGTGCGGTTCGCTTTCACACTGCCCTTTTTGCAAGTGAACCAGAAACTGTAAACAAAACCACACGTGTGCTTAAGGTCATCCATTCAACCATACCAGAGTTCGTTTGGGAGAAGACCGAGACCACCTCTTCAGCTGGGTCTCGGTGCGGTTGTTTGGTCCGCACTCGAGTGCGATTGCTGTATTCACACCTGTCCAAAAGATCCGCACCAAGGGGGAAAACGAACTTGAGTTCGATTCAATCGAACCAAACAAGACAGGTGTGAATGCACCCTTAAACACTTTTTACAGCACCTTGTTGTGAGTTCACTAGTACATTGCTATTTGCATAGACATGATCATTTGTAGGAGACTTGATTATTAACTATGTATAACACTATGTTTAGTGATATAAATTATAGTGACAGGGATTGGGAGAAATATAATTTCAGGCTTCCATCTGCTGTTTTTAACATCAAATCAGAAATAATGATATGGCGTGATACATATCTGTGTGAGAGAGGGAGATTTGGTTCATTAGTTGCTCGTCCCTGGCACTCACCTTCAAAACAAATCAATTCGATTATGCAAAATGATGCCTATTAAGTGCCACTTCAGAGAGCCAAAGTGTGTGTGTTTACTGTGGTCTGCATGTAAATGTTAAGATCCTTTCTTTCAACATCAAAGGCTGTGACACTCCACAGACACCAACTGCCACCCACCAGGGCAGGAAATGACACGCAGGTACAAAAGAACAAGGTAGGAGAGCAGGGTTGTGTAATTAGCTAGGGGTAACAGATGATTGATGAGGGGAGCTACTTCAGTTCTGTGCACTTATTCTTTTTCCTTTTTCCTCTGGAAAAAAGAGCATTTTAGCCCTGGGCACTGCACTGAAATAGTCTTGTCTGAGTGAGCTGACAAGAGGCAGGAGAGTAGAAGAGCTCTCTTTAAATACTACAGCCCTAAAGAACAGACAGGCACTGGCTGCTTGACAGATAATTGTACTGTCTATTGCAGTCTACTTTCTCCGCTACTTCATTTCAACCATCCATCCAGTATATGTGGTTGTTGCAAATGTCACCCTGTAATTTTTATTTTATTTATTTATTTAGTTTCCACGAGTCTCAAGGTTTTATTGGGAATTATACAAGAGTTAGTTGCTGTACTCGATTCTGATTGGTTGAGTTGAACAGCACTGGGACTTTTTAATGGTTGTATCACTCTGCTTCTGTGTTGGTGAGTTCCAGACAAACTATCAATCTGTGTATTGGAAGTAAGGATTTTTGACTCCTTCAGTAGAGTCACTGAATCGAAGCTGATTTATTAAAAAAAACTCTTTTTGTTTAGGAATGAAACAAGTGAATGTCTTTATATGTGTTTATATGTCATTGAATAATTCACTCAACCATTTCACTCCAAAATGCATTTTCCTTCAGGAACTACAGTAAACAAGTAACTGTCTTTATGAGTGACTCACTGAGTTATTCACTCATGATCTGCTTAAAACACTGATTCATTCAGAAGAAAAACACCACCTTACTGTTGCTGTGAAACTAGAAACTAGGGTAAAAACAGACAAAGCACATGCCAACATTGTTTCTAAAATGTAAGCAGTTTATTGAACAATAAGGCAAATTACTTACATTTTATTGCGCAAAATAGTGTTATGTTATAGTTTCATAGCATTGATTAATATTTTAAATTGGCTTTTATTTTTTGATTTTCAATTTTAATTCATTTTATGGTTTTGTACTTTTGTTGTGTGCTTTCGTCATTTTTATATATTTTTTAAAATTCTATTTAGCTTTATATTTTCAGATTTCAGATTTGAAGTATTTCATATTTTAATACTTCCACTTAAACTTATTTTATTTCAGTTAGTTGCCTAGGCAACATTTCAGATTTGTATTAAAGATTTATACGTTTTTCATCTGATGTTTATATTTTATTTTATTTCTACTTAATTTCTCTCTTTTTATAGCCTTTATTTCGATAGGACAGTGTAGTTACAGGAAGCGATGTGGGAAAGAGAGGGGGCCGGGATCAGGGAAGGTCCCAGGCCAGGATTCGAACTTGGGAAGTCCGCAGCGCAAAAGCGCTATATGCCAGCACACATATCACTCAACATAACACTCAAAGCTATCGGCAGCAACATTTCTATTTAATTTTAATTAAAGTTTTTAAATTGTTTTAGTTAACAACAGCAACACTGGTATAAAAGCAATATCACACTTGTAAACGTTATGTCTGATGTGATTGATTACGTCCAGCCTCATGCCTACGGCCAAATTACAGCACATGCAATATTTTGTAGTTACATTGTTTGGAAAGGACTGGAATTATGAGCAAATGCAGACATTCAGCAATGACACTGCCATATGACAGCCTATGGAAAACACTGCCCCTGCCCTCTGCCCTGTGTTCTCTGTAGAGGAGCTCGGCCACTGTTTCCGAGTGGAGGGCAGGTCAAAGGGTGAGGCGCCCCATGACGCCCACTGCTTTCACACAAATGCTGCACCAACGCTGGATGAAGCCTTTAACCTCTGTTTTATAAGCCCCTTCTCATAAAGGATTAAATTACAGCCTCTTCTAGTTTACTCGGGTCAGTTTAGACAGAGTCCAGCTCAACCACATGGCGCCACTCGAAAGGAGTCTCAAGAGCTCCAATTTTCAGTCTTACACTGGGAGAATTTTGTAAACATTTTTGATGAAGATGGTGCTTAATTAGCTCTAATGATCATTTTGCAAAGTAGAGCTGTTTTTATAGAAAACAGGGAAAGAGGGTAGTACATATTTGTAAAAATAATGATTGTGGCATCAATGCTCTTGCGTGCAAAGCTCTTTGATAACTGCACACTGCAGCAAAGAGTGTTCATCATCAAGTCAAAGGGTCAGTCAAGGTTGTATTTCCTCTGATCTATTCAGTTCTGTCCACTTGCATTAGGTCATAGGAATGAGTTTCATGGGCCTTTGGGCTGTGATGCTCTGTGTTAGAGTTCAGCAGTGTAATGTTACTTGGCTTTAGAAGATGGGTTTTTACCAAAGTTTGAGTGATGTGTCTTATTGATACTTCGAGTTTATAGGTATTTAGGTTATATAAGTGTGATTTCAAGCTACTGAACATTTTAGAGCAGTGTCCACACTGATCATCTATTACTGCGAATGTAGCCTGACAAAACTTTTATTTTATTTTATTATTTTAATTTTGTTCATAAATGTCCTCAGTGTCTCTTCACCTTTCTACAATATGTGGGAGAATATAGCAGCAAGACGGAAAGAGGGAAAGAGAAGAATGGAGGCATGAGATTTTGCAGGGAAATGGACAAAGTAGTTGAGAAAAAGAAACAGTGGGAACCAGACTAGATGGAGCAAGAGGGATAAAGCTAATGGAAGAGAGGGAGAGAGAGATCAGGCGGCTGACGCAGAAGTCCAATGATCAAATACAGATGTCCCCCACCCCTTATTTGAAGGGGTCAATAATGCAAATCTCCAGACACAGTTGTTCTCTGAACAGCGGATTCCCTCATGCCATACTTCATATTGTTGATGGGAAATTAACGTTATGGTACTTAGAGTTTGAAATATTCGAAGGAAAGTTTTTTTTATTAGTGCCTTATTCTATCAACATCAGTTGAATTTGATGTTGAACCGTAAATACAAGCATTTTTTTTTTGTGCGCGTGTGACAAAATCTTTCAATGAAGTAATTTTTGTTCCCCCTGTTGTTGCTTTTTTTGACAGGTTTGTCCTGGTGTTTGGCTGCTTGGTGCTGTCTGTCTTCTCAACCATTCCAGATCACCAGGAAATGGCCTCTCACAATCTCCTGATCTTGGTAAGAGCTGAACTACAGTGTCAAAACAAAATCCAAACCGGATAAAGCATGAGAACAGTCTCATGCTAAGTTAAAAAAAAATATATCACATGAACTCTGTGTTAACTGTACTCTAATACCGTAGCTAGCTGTATGTCTTAAACGTTATGTAATGCTACATCCTGAATTTATTAATGTTATATAGTATAAGCTTCTACGCTTATGATTACTGTAATTAAAAGCAGAAAAAGTCAGATCCTGGCATAGGAGATATAGGCAATATTCTCTACTTCTCTAAAGTAAATTGCCTCTGTTCTCCACCAAATTCTGCTGCTATCTGTCTGATGATGAGTCTCCACACATATTAAAAGGCAAATATGGTGAAATGTTAATAGTACTGCACAACACAGGTCAAGCTAACCAAATCAGTAAATCACAATATAAACGCAACCAAATATGCCCCACTTTTAGACCTTGTGGTTTACATGGTGCAGCTTTAATGCAGCATGATGGAATATTGTCAATAGTTATTTGATTACTAAGCCCTGACAAAAGCCAGCTGCAGGTGAGAGATATGAACACTGGATCAAAGGCTCATGTTATGCTGGTTTTCTGTTCCTGGAAGCCTGCTGGTTTGTGTACTGGTAATGATGGCCATACAAATGGACCTGATTTGTTTTATTGACTCAGCTGATACCAAACGTGATCTGTATGATGTTCATGATCTGTAGGCAGTACTTATATGATCATAATGGAAGATCTTTTATTCAGTCATACTGCTGCCCCTTTAATTGACAATGCAAAGACAGGAGGTGAGTCAACAAAATAGTGGTCTTTTAAAATGGCTTTTACCTCAGTGAATTGAGTCAGAGACTCCATATAAGTTTACCAGTCAACATCTGCTGCTGTATGTGTGCATTATTGTGTTTGCACATGTTTGTATATGTGTATGTGTTTGTATATGCTTTATAATAGGCAAAATGCTTTATAGTGGGCAAAATGAAGTATTAATCAAACACAACCACCTAAATTGTACAATGCGCCGCAATATTATTATTATTATTATTATTAATATGGAATTTTCTGTATTGAGGTATACATTTATTTTGCACTATTTATTACATTGCTTTGTGTTTTAGGGTTAAAGGAAATATCTGTAAAGCCTATATGGCAAAAATATATATTTAATGTGGCTAAATTATATTTGAAATATATGCTAAATATATTTTGCAAACAGTGAAACTCAATGAAATGTATTTTTGAAATAGGAAATATTTAGTTTTAACCTTCATATACCAAAATATATTTCTAAATGTATTTCGGGGCAAGAAATTTTATTTTCTTGGACTGAAATATAGAGGTCAAATATATATATATTTTAAATGCTTTACAAAATATATATTATATACATTTAAAATATATATAACAATTGCCAAAAATATATTGGTAGAAAATATATTTATGTAAATTTTGGAAGCACATTTTAGCAAATATAATTTTTGGCCATTTTTGGTATATTTTAAAATATATGAAAACATTGAAAACAATGTCCTAGCAGAAAAGTTCTGTACTTCTACTGATATTTTTGCTTCCAATGTGATTCATTTAAAATGAATCATTTTCAAAATAATAAGATATTTACAGTGAATGTTGCTGTTCATCTCTGTGTTTTTCCACTGTTTATTTATTTCAATTACAGTTTTTTTGGCCAGATAAATTATGCTCTGAGTAAATCATTTTTGAAAACATTTAGACTGTACTGTAGTTGAGTTATTTAAATTAAAGTAGCACTAAATATACAGTATATGACTAAAACAGAGCTCACTAATGGATCCATAATCAGGTTATTTTCCACTTGTTTCAAGAAATAGCTGACCCACAGATTATATTTGACAGGCAAGGACACCTCCATCTGTGTTTCTTTAAAGTTCTGTTGTGCGCAATGTACAGTACTTATCTCACTGTGTAATTCCAGCAGGGATGTGTGTAACATAGCTGTAATGTAGTTGGTTAACAGTGTTATCAATTTCACAACCACATATGAAACAAGTGCACACCCACACAAACAAACTTGAAAATGTCTTTCTTTGTCTTTGTAGGAGTTTGTAATGATTGTGGTGTTTGGGCTCGAGTACATCATTCGAATCTGGTCTGCTGGTTGTTGTTGCCGGTACAGAGGATGGCAGGGACGACTTCGCTTCGCAAGGAAGCCGTTCTGTGTTATAGGTGAGCCTTTAATCAATGTGCAAAGTTTCTTTCCATGAAATGAGAATCATGAAACTTTCATTGTTTAAGTTCAGAATTTCCAGACTTTTCCTATTTCTAAATGAGGTGATAGAGTGAGATCCGTATTAGAAAAGGAGTTCACTATTATTTAACCTATTCAAACCTGGTTGAGAGATTTGATCAGATTTACTAGCCATAAACATTTCTTACCTCCATGAAACTGTAAATATCATTATTTAAAAAATATATACACTTTTTTTCATAAACAGCACAGGCCAGCATTGCACTCACAGCAGTAGATGAGATTTGAAAGAAATTGCATTTGTGACAAAAATGTGAAGTCATATTGGCAATTTATTATTCATTTCTTTCTCCTTTGTGACTTGCTCTGCAAGGAACATTCCAAAGTTGGAGGAAATATGTTCTGGAGGAACATAAGAGATTTCTTTCAAAAACGTAAAAAAAAAATCTTACCCCAAACTTTGGACGGTCCAGTCACATATATCTGATCTATGCTAGGTGTATATTCCCAGTCCCAGTTAACACAGTCATGCTAGTCATATGCTTTGACAGCTATTAGTAACACTAATACTGTCCTCCCTCACAAATGAATTGCTCCAGTCAGCTTTCATCCTTCCATGATGACACAAATTATGTTTATTCCTATATAACCAAGGCAACAGCCTCATAACTGTAGATCACCATTAAGGAAGTGTCTTATGCCTGTAAAATAACCTAACCGCACTTCCCCACTGACCCCAAACCTTTTAGCCGGCATCCTCCAGTTGTGGCTGCCAAAAACTACCAAATCCACTTCAGCAAACAGCTCTCATTCAGTGACCCCTCAACCTGTCTAATGTTCTCCAGACTGCTGTTACACTGTGTGAGCTCATTAATACTGGCTTTGCTATTAATAATGTCTTACTTTGTTTAAGTGTGTGTAGGTGCTTGTGGTGTCTGTTCTTAAGTGCTAACACTTAGCCCTGGCCTTATCGATCTAAATGGGGATAATGAACGTCATTAATAATGGGAATAATGTGTCTGTGTGTGTGTGCTGACCAACTGTCCTTTGAGATTCTATTAAGCCATGCCTCAATCTGATCACTATTCCCCTTTGTTAGTATATCGTGAACACAAACCCAGGCACTAGCAAAGGTCTTGATCCCAAACATCAGAGACACTGATGACTCAATTACTGTACAAGGTTTGCGCATTAAAGCATAGCTATTTTTTAAACAAAATGTTTATGTAGCTCACCATTGTGCATCTACATTGCAGCTGTTCAGCCGCACAGTGCCATTATGAAATTGGTGCGGTTTCATGCACACAAGGGATTAGAGTTAATTAAAATCGTAATCTCTTTTAACAACAGAAAATAAGATGTTTCATACATTCACACTTGTGCTCATCCTTGACCATTTGGATTTAATATTTTTCACAGTTTGTTATAGGCAGGCATTCTGGGAATTTATAGGGAGCAAATGTCTCAGTACTGGAATGATTTTGACTCCCTTGCTAGTGCGCTTAGAACTGAACTAGGCAGCAACTAAAATGTTAAAACCTGAAAAATACCCATCAAATAATGTGGTGATAACAATCTGATTAATGGTTGGTCTTTAGGCATTCAATATCCATATCCATGTGAAAGCTCATCATATAACCATTAGGCTACTTCTTGACACAAATTTGAAAGTAGAAATGTTTAAGATGGTTTTATAGCATGTGAACATAGAATTACTGTATGTCATTTTCTTTCTGGCTGAAGTCACTTTATACCACACACATGCACATTTACAGCCCCATTTCATCAATATGATGTTAATGGAAACAGAATGCACTAAGAATTAATAACAGGTGATTGATTTTAGATCATTTAAAACTCATTATGAGTGAATGTTTATGTACCCAGAGGTCCTACAGGACCTGAGGGTAAATAGTGTTGCGAACATCGGACTAGCAGCAACATGTTTTAGGAAATACTGCATTCATGCATCATATACCATGATTGTTGCTAGAAAGTTTTAAGTAGTTTTAAGGTTTTTTTTAACAGATGGGTTGGGAAGCTGTTTCCAGAATAAACTTATTCAGGCAGGATTTATTTTGCTTTGTCACATTTAAATTGAGTGCATGTTTCCTAATTGATTCAACAAGTCTTTAGCAGCCATTAGATGGTATTTGTGTGTTAAACTGATGAATGAACCCTGTCAACGAAAGAATGGTGTTCAGATGATAATGTATTGGATTTTGTTGTACCCTCCAGCAGTTTATAGCAACACCAAGAATGGGTATCCCCTGGCTGTTCTCAAAGTTAGTTACTGCACAAAGAAAAAACATATATTTCAGATTTAGTTTGCTTGCATAAACTTGTCAAGTAACAGTCAACATATTCTGCCACTCAGTTGAAGCCAAAAATGTTACATTTCTATACTGCATTGAATAGCTAGATTTCACATTCAGGTAGTTTGATATATAGCATTGACCTTACTAATAATCTGGCATTCAAAATCTGTTTTAAAAGAGTAGTTGAAAATTTGCTGAAAATATACTCACCCTCAGGCCATCCAAGATGTAGTTGAGTTTGTCAAACCTTTGCTTCCGGCTAAAATATAAGTTCTCTATCCATAAAATTGCTGTCCTTTAAATCTGGCATAAACTTAAAAAGTAGGACTTTGAAATTGTTATATATTTTATGCAAGCTGTATTATATTAGAAAAATGTCAGATAAAAGCATTGTCACTAGAGGTTTCAGGCTTTTGGACCCAAAACTCCATAATACTTCATTCTTTTTTTTTTTCCAATTGTCATTTTTAAAAGATAGTGGAACAAAATTCTTTCACTTCTCAACAGGGCTGATTCTGAATCGTGATGGTGGTCTCTTTCATGTGAAGGCCTGATGTATTTTTCATTGAGTTCATGAGTCATCTCTCTACTGTGCTAGATAACGGAGTCATAATTTATAGATCCAGAGTGCACTTCTGCACCTAAATAAGCATTTTCTCTCCCAGCTCGAGACTCCCCAAAGACTTTAAGAACACATGTAATGTGTTGATTTGACTTATAACGACAGACTGCAGCACAGAGCAGTAGAGTGGCTGAGCATGAAGGCCCTTTCTCTGGAAAGTCTGAGTTCATCGTCTACAAAGTATATGAGAAATTAGAGGGAGGATCAGAAAGAGAAAGAAAATATTATTGCAGTTGAGTAGTGCCTTGGAGTTGTTTGTGCTTTTTGAGGGTTTGATGTCGCTTTTCCAAGTGGATGTAGTTTCTGTGTTAACTTCCCGTGTCCTTTGCGTGTTCTTTCTGTCTCTTTCTCTCTTTTCCCCTCCCTCAATCCTCTTTTCCCACAGAATATGGGCAAAATGACAGTTTGGAAATCACTCTTTTCAATCATTTACATGAACAGAATGGCTATGTTCCTCTGTGAACTCTCATTTGAGAAGTAAATTGTCTAGTTTGAGCCGAGGAGATGCCATTCCCATTTACCTGCATTAAACTACATTGACAATTTTTCAAGTTAATGAGACATTTACGTATAAACAAAAGACATACGTTTGATGTTCAGTGGTGTTGTCGACCACGGAGTCTGAAACACTTCAAAACTAAGTGATTTTATTGAAGAACATGCAGTTCTTGAAACTTCTGGAAAGTGAATCATTAGTCAATTAATTCACTATGCTCACAGTTTTTGTGATTTAAAAAATCATTGAGGGAAAAGTCAAGTCAAGTCAAGTCACCTTTATTTATATAGCGCTTTTAACAATACAGATTGTGTCAAAGCAACTGAACAGCATTAAATGAAGAAAAGCAACTCTTCATATAATTGCAGATGAAATGCTGGACGAAATATAATAGGTGGCCTTCAAGTTCAAAAAAGGTTGAGATTTATTAATTATTGGATCCTTTTGTCTAATGGGATTTACAGTATGCAATAATATATCACAAGGACAGGTCACCTAGGAAGTCAGATGCCACTTTCATAGATTAAACCAAAAAGAAGAAGAAAAAATTAAGGATTACAGAGAATTAAGCTGTTTCAGAGGACCTGGTAACTAACTAAATAACATTTTGAATTTTATATGCCGTTAAAACACACATGGCAAATTATATCTCCTGTGATATGCTACGAATGTAAAATGTTTTCTGACATCATTTTTTCTGTTCTTTTACCCAACCGTCAGACATTATAGTGCTGATTGCCTCTGTTGCGGTGGTTTCGGCTGGGAGTCAAAGCAACATTTTTGCAACATCTGCACTGCGAAGCTTGCGGTTCTTACAGATCCTGCGAATGGTACGCATGGACCGCCGTGGAGGAACTTGGAAGCTTCTGGGATCTGTAGTTTATGCCCACAGCAAGGTAAGTTTATTGCATTGACAAGTCACCATCTAGAATTATTTGCTTTTGAGTTACTTTGATATACTAATCATTTAAATGCATGCTTTGTTTTATGAGCAAAAGCTACTGTCATATTGTGAAGTACTTTTTGTACTTTTGTAAGTCCTCTAAATGCTTCTCTGTCTAACAGGAATTGGTCACTGCCTGGTACATTGGGTTCCTTGTGCTCATCTTTTCCTCTTTCCTGGTTTATCTGGTGGAAAAGGAGTTCAATAAAGACTTTGCCACCTATGCGGATGCATTGTGGTGGGGCACAGTGAGTCTCCACACCCCACATCTGTTCAAGTCCAAGTAATATTCTGACCTGTACAGAGCTTCACAAAAGAAGTTCTTGTGGTGCCACATACGTGTTCTTAGCACTTCTATGACTCTTATGCAATTATTCCTGGGTAATTTTGGACGTTCTTGCATAATGTCCAACATTACTGCAAAACTGCAAGACGTACCGGTTTCAGTTTAATATGATCATTGATATCAGATTTCAGTAATAATTTCAGGCTCACGCTTTTCAGCCTTTTGATCATTTCCTTCCACCTTGTTTGGGAAATTGAAACCTTTTTCATAAAGGTTATATGGAGGCCCATTAGATTCCATTTCCATGGAGATAGAGAGTAATCATGACGGCACAAATGACAAACTCCATCTCTGGTCTCGCTTGGATGCCCTTGATGGTTCAGAGAATAGATTTCAGGCTCATTCAGGTTGTTTCAACCCAAAAGAAAAATACAACTATACGTATATGCACAAGTAAAGAGATAAACACATACAGAAGTACAAAAAATGATCTAGCACATGTGTTCTGGTGAGGTCATGGTGAGGTAACGCAAATTCAATCTGTCAATAGATAAAATCTAGCCAATTTAGCCAGATGCCAACTGGGCAAGTTGCTTGATATCATCCTCAAAAACCATAAGCAAAATTTCACAAGGTAAAAAGAAAAATTACCCAAACTACACTAAACACAGCTCACTTGCAGTGAAGATAAACATGGTTTACATCGACCGTGATGTGTTTTATGCAGTTAATAATTAAGGTGAGGTTAGAGCATGAATTTTTAAAGAGACTTTCAGAAACCAGAATTGTTTTTTGTTCAGTTTATGTCATATTAGTAATATTAGATAATGTTGAGCCTATGCAGTTTGTGGTTATATTAATAAATGTATTAGAATCAAATATAAAAATGAAAATACAAAACAAAACAAAAGTGTCAGTTAAAAAATATACAGTATATAAATTACATTTTGTTTGCACTATTGTAAACAATTTTACATCTGAGTCCTAAAGGACATTCTGTCATAAATTATTATAATACCCTTTATTCAAAGTTATCTGATCCATCTTGACAAGTCTTTTATCTTGGCAAATCAAGATCAAAACGTAAGTTATGCAGTTCACAGATACAAAGTCGAAAGTTCTCTATTGACCCTCTCTGTATTTTTTTTTTATTAGATCACCCTCACTACTATAGGTTATGGAGATAAGACTCCTAAAACCTGGACTGGACGAATGCTATCTGCTGGCTTCGCCCTGCTTGGGATCTCTTTCTTCACTCTGCCTGCGGTAAACCTTTATTACAGCAAAAAAACATTCTCATACCTTGTTTCCTTACACTACCTACAGTATTAATCCAGTGTTTGTTTATCTTGTCACTTCTCCAGATACAACACCAATAAAGAAAATAATTTGCATAAATAATTTGCATAATTGAGACAGTCGCTAATGTTCTTCTTGGTTTTTAGCCTTCAGTACACAGTGAAATCTTATTTCTGGCCTAAAGCTGAATTTTATTTGGCGTCTTTGTGAAATGCAAAGGCAGTTTGGCTGATTACCCTGTCAGAGCAACAAGGTTTCCAGCCAAATTTACAAATCAGCCTAAATGAGTTGATGGAAATGGTGGAAAATGGATGTTCTAATTTCGAATTAAACAGCTCACCCCTTTGGACTTCCACTTTTTGATCATGAAATGATAAAACGTTGAGGGAGCTGAGTTTGACCACTCATATTAGTAAAATTAAAGCTATAACTTCCTGCCTGCAAGCTTCATGGTACTTAACATTGTTTTTGCTAACTTCTTAAATAACTTCTTAAAGGGATAGTTCACCCAAAAATGAAAATTCTGTCATTAATTACTTACCCCCAAGACAAGAGGGTTTGGAATGACATGAGGGTGAGTAATTAATGACAGAATTGTCATTTTGTGTGAACTATCCCTAGTAGTACTTCTTAAATTGTAGTAATAAAACAAACTTTGTAAGAATTCAGTGTGACATAATATGTTAATACATATATTGTATGTTAATGTGAACATACAATATAATACTGTTGCTTGTTGATAGTGGAAAGTGCTTTTACAAAGAGCTGCTAGCATGAGTGTGTTTCCTACAGTCCTATTGTCTAATTCTAAACTATAGCATTAGTGACATGGTTCTACTTTACTTGCATTGCAGGGTATTTTGGGTTCAGGTTTTGCCCTGAAGGTTCAAGAACAGCACAGACAGAAGCACTTTGAGAAGAGAAGAAACCCTGCTGCCTGCCTCATACAGGTCAGACACCAGAGTCATTACATCTGCCCTCACATTTGGGGATATTACACAATCCTTTACAATAGAATTTGGTATAGTGTCATTTTTATGACAGAGATTTTTATGGTAAATGTCATGCCTCTGAGTAGAGTACTGTTTGCTAATGGTCTCGATATATTTTTAACTGTTATTTGTGTCTGAATGCACCACAATGAAATGGCTGAGACTGCAGATAGTCTTACCTAACACAGTTTTTCCCAACCTTTTTTTAGTCGCGGCACCCTTTGGAAATTTTAACAAACTTGTGGCACCCTACAAAATTTATTTTGTCACAATATTTGAAAAATATATATTTGAATATTTGAATTTCTAACTTCGATATGATAATTTGAAAAGTATAGATATTCGGTACAACAGGGAAGAACTGCAGAATATAATGTCATACAGATATTTTTAATATTATTAAAAAATGTTGTCCATCAATGGTGGCAATCAGTAGGCTAATTTCTAATGAAGAGACCAATTTATATGACAGATTTTAATGTAGGCTTTTATACATATGTAAACATTATTTAATTACCATTATAACTAGCTATCTCACAAATTTTTGCTCACTCAATGTTTGTTTATTTTACAGTGGGGTAATTATGGTGCAGTAGCACGAGATAGCTTGATTTCAAACTTTGAATTGAATAAAAAATGACAAGTAAGCAGTCAG
>NW_015547730.1:467342-484328 GCF_001515605.1 Sinocyclocheilus anshuiensis
GGATATTATATAATAGATGCTTTTTTGAACATTTTAGCAATTTAAAAACATAAAAAAATTATTTTTTACGTGGCACCCCTGCTCTCGACAGGGTGCCGCGGCACCCCGGTTGGGAAACACTGACCTAACAGACAAATATGGTTCACTTCACAGCAAAGAGACTTTATTTGCTTGGACATGCTGGTTTTAATATGGACAGATTTGGTTTTGATACCAGCAATTAAGAGTCTGTTGCAAAATGCATTGGGGGATTGTCCTCATAAAACATGGAAACCTGTGTGTTACGCCTATGGAGAGTCCCTGTAAACCACACCGTGTGTGTGTGTGTGTGTGTGTACCTGGTACTCCCTACATTATGAGGACCAAATGTCCCCACAAGTACAGTAATACCAGTAAATTTTGACCTTGTGGGGACTTTTTTTTTTAGTAGTTTTTAGAGTAGTTTTTTTACTAATCTGCTTTTTTTCCTTTTTGTTTTGTTTTTTCTTCTCTTTCTCTTCTATGGGCTTGTTCTTCTTCTCTTTTTTCCTCTTCTTCCTTTATCCTTTGTTCTTTTGGTTTTATATATTTTTGCATGTAGTGTGTGTGGCGTAGCTATGCGGCTGATGAGAACTCGGTTTCCGTTGCTACCTGGAAACCTCATTTGAAGGCGTTGCATACCTGCAGTCCTACAAAGTAGGTACAAACCCCTGGCAGCATCTCCTGTCTATCCCTGGCTTCATTCATTATATTTCCAAAGAGGAAAACTTTCCTCTTTCCCTCTATTTGTTTGATTCCCCCATGTAACATAATTGTGCCTGCCTCCCATACGTTCCATTCTTCTTTTCACGTCCTCTTCATTACAAGATTAAAAAAAGTACATTGTCCATTTCGGATTTATCTGATATGTTCATAGTCATCCACAAAAATCATTATAAACCAGGATCCATTGTTACAGACAATAACCGGTCTAATGTAGGGCTAGCTGTCCATGAAATCACCTGATTGCAGTCTTTCTCTCAAAATGAAAGGGAAAAAACGATGCGAATGGACAGTAATGTTTCTCTCCATTTCACATTGATGCCCACATTCTGTTATAATGGCCCAATTATAGATGAAGTGCATGAACAGTCCTCCGTCTTGGTAAATAGTAATAGCAGCAGTCAAATTGTCTAACTGATTAAGAAAAAGACTTCAGCGCCTTTGGCTTGTCATTCATATATGCATGTATATCACATAGGACCATGAAATGTAAATAGACCTGCTAAAAAGCATTACTATAAATACACAGAGAATAAACTAGTCATTTAGTAGGGCTTCAAATATGGCACATTTGTTTGCTTGAGCTTTTGAATGTCATGCAATATACTGCATGTTGTGATATGCATGTATATGCTAATGGTTGCATTTATCCACGCATTATGCATTTGAACTGGCTGTTGCTTTTGATGCATTAGTATGCATGAAGTACAAACTGGATCCAGTGAATCTGAAACTGTGTCATGTGTAGTTTATTGTCTACTGAAGATTCATTAAAAACATCTCACTTTTATGTATTTCTCTTTCTACACCACCCAAAGGAAGGATCAAGGAGAGTCATCTACAAGGTTTGTATTGTTCTATGTCTTATATACTCTATACTATAAATAATGTACGACTGAGACAGAATTTGAAACATTGCTGTTGTTATGCTTGTGTTAAACCTCATTTGACTATGGAAGCCTGTTTCTTCCTTGAAATTAAAAATAAAAAGGTAAATTGCGACTTTCTCTCACAATGTTACTTTCTATCATAAAAACGAGGCTTTATTTATTGTAATTCCAACTATAGTTCTAATATTTGTGAGTTTATATATTTTAACTGAGACTTTAAATCTCAAAATGTGAATATTTCACAACTGTGACATCATTCCATGTAACTGTGACTTTAATTTTGTGAAATTGTGACTTTATATCTTACAATGTGATTTGCAGTTTGACTTTATTAAACTTTCACTTATGGCTTTGTTTCTTGCAATTGCAACTTTATAGACTTTATTTCTTTTTTGAAGCTTCATCTCACGATTACTTTTTTACATTTTCTTTTGAGAAGGAAACAGGCTTCCATGTTTGATCAGTAGTTCGGCTAACACAAAATCATCTTCCCCCTGATGTCTGAGACTGTTTACTGCCATCTGTTATGAAGTGCACTCTAATTTTCATCAGTCATGTATACATTAAACAGATGTAATGGAATATGGAATAGCAAATAATTTAGATTTATTCATGTTTTCATGTTTTGTCACTTACCAGACAAATGTGATTATCGGGGGCCTTGACTTCAATTAGAGAGAGAAATAATGAGAAAAGTCAAGTCAGACTGTTTGAATGACTGCATTACACAGCAGCGACTAATGCATAGTCTCATCAGTCCAGATAACAGGAAGAGCTAGTGGTGTTATTTGCATAATTACTAAGATAGAACTTCAAATTGAGCCATAATAGTGTGGCCAGTATGAACAAGGCCAGACAAAATCATTTCCAGATCATTATGAATATATTAAGTGCAGAACAAATAAATGAAATTCGTCTGTTTGTCTGTAACAATTGTCAGAGAGTGAACATTTCAAAGAGTGTTTGGAAATGGTGTTTCTGTGGGTTCTGACCAGATGTTTGTGTGAAACGACCATCCATCCACTCATTTATGATGCAGTGCTCATCAATGACCAAGAGGCAATGATACCATAATTAGTATGGTTGCTAATGTGACATTATTGAGCAGAAGTGGATGACTCACTGCAGTGCTGCATTTTTGAGTGGCCGCTGCTCTTTTCTCTGACTCATGCTCAGCTGTCTGTCCTATTGTTTTCTCTGAAATAGAGAGGTCTGCAGTGTATTTTCTCTTAAACTGAATACAGATAATGATTTCTCATGAGTGTTCTATAGAACTCTCATGTGTTTGCGCTGGTGCACGCTGTTAGTAAATCTGACCCCAAAAGTGTGGTCACATTTACTGTTGCTCGATGCAATTTTGTGTTCGAAATCCAGTCATTTCAATAGAAATCTGCACATTAGCACACTCATGGATTTCGCATTGAGTTTAAGTTGGTCACGCAATTTCATCGGATTGACCAACAGAAAGCTGTTTGGTTTGAAAGTGACCTTTATGTGAGCAGTGCTTAATGCATTGCTACACTATTGACAATAGATAAGTCACGTTTTTTTGCCTGCAAAATTTCACATAAGTTTCGCCATAAATGAGATTTGGCTTAAACTTGACCTTTAAAGACTTGATCTGGACTCTGCATCGGTGAACTGTAAACATCTCTAAATTCATATGTGACTAAATAATATTCATCGTTAGGGAATTTAATAACTGAAATTAGCAAAGATGATCTACAGTGTTGACCATGTGCCATGTAAATAGCCATGCATGAAAAATGCATTTCATTACTCACATTTCATGCAATAAGAGAACAGTTAAACTCACTCTGAATAATTATTTCAACATATTTGTAATCAAGTGAAAATACTTTCTTTCAAGCCACATTGAAGTAAATCAATTAAGATAGATAGATGGATGGATGGATGGATGGATAGATAGATATCGATTTCATGGAAAATTATAGTTACTTCTGAAGGATTTTTATCCCTCTTTTCTTGATGCTCCTCTAGAGTCTTTCATCTTACATTAGATTTGGTCTTGGCATATTATACCTGAAGGGCTCTTTCATAATGATTGTTTAGAGTGTTTGTTTGACTGCACTTCTAATACTATGGGGGGCTAAGCAAGCAATGCAGAACTAATCAAAAATGACTTGGCCTCTGCACTTTTTGTACTTCATGCTGCTCTTTTATGGTCATTGCCATGGCTCATGGCAGGAAGGAAATTGCTGTTATTTCTTCCACTCTCTTATTCTCTCTCTTTTTTTCCCCTCTCAGTCAGAAACTGAGTTTTAAGGACCGGGTAAGAATGGCAAGCCCACGTGGACAGAGCATTAAAAGCAGGCAGACATCTGTTACAGACAGACGTTCGCCTGGAGCTGAGATCAGCACTGATGGATCGAGTCCTGCCAAGGTCCAGAAGAGTTGGAGTTTTAATGACCGCACCCGATTCAGACCCTCCCTCCGTCTCAAGAGCCAATCACGCTCCACCCCTGAAGGTGAACAACACTCTGACTGGAGAATTACTTTGAACCACTGTGATTTAATTGCATTGAAATGAGAATTTAGCTCAATACTTTTTATCTACACTTACTATGTAGTGAAGAGATATAATTGAATTCATAATGAATTAAGACATAATGAAATTCAAATTCCTGGGAAATCTTTTTTTTCTTCCTCCAAATAAATAACACTGTGACTGTTCCAGTTTAAAAAAAAATCTCAGAATTTCAGGAGATTACCAATATAATTATGGCCAGCCATGGTGACACATTAGAGAGCTAATGATGATAATCATCATCATTTTTGGTAATTTTGGTAATAATAGTTTTGTCCATCTGATTGGGATTATTGTGAGTCCATATTTTCCTGATTGGGTCCCAAAGGCCATTGACTAAACTAGGATCCATTTCTTTCCTCATTCCTTCTTTCCTTTTTTTTCTTTGTTTATAGCAGATTATCAGTGTGTAAGCATGCCATGTGTTGATATGATTAGAATTGGGTTTAATTAATTTGTTAATTGAACCAATGGCAGGAGGGCAGCAGAGGCCTACAAATGTGATATTGTTTTTTATACAAAAGTTCAGTAAACTGAAAAGAAGTCAATGTGGAGTTGAATTTGAGACACAATATTGGCAGTTACTTTGTCTGTGATTCACAAATGTAAATACTTACAAATGAAGCCAAAGTAGAATCAACTGTTCTATGATATTATTTAGAATTAATCTGAAGTCTTTATCCTGTGGGAAAGCTATAAGGCAGTAGATATCATATAAGCTACATTATAAAATCAGAAGCATTTAGTCAAATGGTTAATGAAAAATTATTACCCAACTTTAAGTGTCTTAATGTGCTTCTGTGTCTAAGACGTGAAGCACTTTCAGGAAACAAGCAGGTGATCCACAACGAAAAGCTACAAGTATTTACATGTACTACAGTCTAATATGTATTCATGAGAATCCCCTTCTCTGATTCCCAGCAACATCTTCAGAAGTTTCATTTCTGCTTCATGATCATATATGAATAAAACAAACATGCACGTAACAAAGTAACAAAATATAACAAGGTTTATATGTAAATATAACCAATAATTCAGTTCCTTTTGTGCCTGTCTTTGTACAGTATGTATGTACAAATCTTAGTGGCATCATACAGTACATCATATCGCCATCTGCAGGTGGGATGTCTTCTCCCACTCAGACACACAGGTCAATTTATTCACCATATGAGTACTCAATGACTACAAAAAATAGTGTTTTTATTTTTATTAAATTCTAATTATATTATAATAATTTGAGTTTTGTTATTTTATTTATATTTTTCAGCCACTATTTATTTATTTATTTTGTTTCAAAGGAATATTAAACCCAAAAATAAACATTTTCTGAAAATCTACTCACCCTCATGAACAAGATGAGTTTGTTTTTCATGGGAACAGATTTGGAGACATTTAGCATTACATTTACATTTACATTTAGTCATTTAGCAGACGCTTTTCTTAGGCCATCCAAGATGTAGATGAGTTGGTTTGTTCATCTGAACAGATTTGGAGAAATTCAGCATTGCTTTACTTGCTCACCAATGGATCCTCTGCAGTGAATTGGGTGTCGTCAGAATGAGAGTCCAAACAGCTGATTAAAAACATCACAATAATCCACACAACTCCAGTTTATCAGTTAAAGTGAAAAGCTGCGTGTTTGTAAGAAACAAATCCATCATTATAACATTTTAACTTTAAACCGTTGCTTCTGACTAAAATACCAGTCCATAATATTTCTTTCTCCAGTGAAAAAGTCATTGAAAAGCAAAGAATCGGGAGAGAAATATGCAGATCATGCACTGTTTACAAGCTAAAACAGGCCAAAACAGTTCTGAACGAATATGTGGGTGGATTTTGATGTGAGAACAACAGGAGATGGACATTTGGTGAGCAAGGGGAAGTCGTGGCCTAATGGTTAGAGAGTCGGACTCATAACCCAAAGGTTGTGGGTTCGAGTCTCGTACTGGCAGGGATTGTAGGTGGGGGGAGTGAATGTACAGTGCTCTCTCTTACCTTCAATACCACAACTGAGGTGCCTTTGAGCAAGGCACTGAACCCCCAACTGCTCCCCGGGTGCCGCAGCATAAATGGCTGCCCACTGCTCTGGGTGTGTGTTCACTGCTGTGTGTGTGCACTTTGGATGGGTAAATGCAGAGCACTAATTCCGAGTATGGGCCACATGTCATGTCACGTCACTTCACTTCACGTCAAGTGAATCTGTTTAGAAAAAACAAATTCATCTACATCTTGGATGAATATAAACTAATGGCGATTAATCAGGCGATTAAACGAATTTTCAGCACATTTTCATTTTTTATTATTTTATTATTTCAGTTAGCAAACATATTCTAATCACTGGATTATGTGTTTAAAGAGTGTTGCATCACTGAATTTTGGGGGAGCTTGTTAGGGCCCCGTGAGCATCTAGTGAGTGTGGTAACATATGGGAAGCTAATAAATAATTGAACTTTTCAAGAAGTAGCATAATTCTACAGTCAAGAATCCTTTTGCCTCAAAGCACTAACTGAAAACTTTCTGATTTTAGCCAGAAGCATATATTCCTTCCTCACTGATGCCCTATGGCTGTAAATATCTTCCTCTTTCACTAGACTGATCGATTGCAGCCTCTCTAGTCAGGTTTTGAGAATCCTTGAAGTAGCATAGGGCACGAATAATCCTGTGTGTGCATCCAACACACCACTTCCTTTCCAGTCTCTGCTTTACATCATAGCTGTAGCCATAGATAACCTTTTATAAAGTAGCTGCAGAAATGCACTTGAGTCTACATTCACCTCTTTTTTACACAGAAAATATGAACTATTACCAATTTAGACGATTGTTTAAAGTAGTGATTCCAGTTGTAAAATTCACAGAAATGTAATGTGACATGCTAGCTCAGAAGAACAGGCATAAATATATATATTTTAACAAGAGAGATTTACAACATGAGGACCTGTGAAAATGTGTACTTTTTATTGTTTACACTGATGGACTTAAAATTCTGCATGTTCTTAGAAATGTATTTTAGTACACGTACTGTACAATTGTTCAGTTTCAATTCAGTTTGACCTGCACTACTTCATTAGTTTATATTCATTCGCAATTGCTGCATTTTTCCTCAGATTTTGCTTTGAATAGGAGACCCTCTTGCCAGATTGAACCAAAGATTTTTTTATGAAAAATTAATGCTTTTTTTCTTGCTTATCACTCAATTTTCCGCCAATTCTTTTCATTTGGTGATGGTTTTCACATAATTTCTCCTTTCTTTATGCACTTAAGTAATTGAAATTTTCATTGTGTGTGTCATAGGTGAGGCTAACGTTGGTGTTGATGAGGCTTTTGATGAGAAAGGGTGTCATTGTGACATGTCAGCAGAGGACCTGCCGTCCGCGCTGAAGACCGTCATCAGAGCAGTGAGGTAAAAGCAACGATATTTCACTTCAGTTCACTTCTCTCAATGCTGCAGTATTTCAGAACTCCGAGACATTACAATTAAAGTTCAGCATTTGATGAGCTATCAGTGATAATTGATATAAATTCATTAAAGGGATAGTTCGCCCAAAAATGAAAATGCTGTCATTAATTACTCACCCTCATGTCGTTTCAAACCCGTAAGACCTTCGTTCATCTTCGGAACACAAATTAAGATATTTTTGATGGAATCTGAGAGCTGTCTGACCCTCACATAGACAGCAACGCAACTCTATGCAGGGTCAGACAGCTCTCAGATTCCATCAAAAATATCTTAATTTGTGTTCCGAAGATGAACGAAGGTCTTACGGGTTTGAAACGACATGAGGGTGAGTAATTAATGACAGAATTTTCATTTTTGGGTGCACTAACCCTTTAAAGGTTTCAGCACATAGTTTTTTTGTTTTGTTTTTTTGTGGCACAAACAACGCAAATGGTTGAGCCAGTGTTGCTTTGTTGGACTAGTGTCTGTTCAATATGTCACAAAACAAATTGAACAAACTCAAGGTTATGTAATTGCTTTTAGTTTTAAACCCAAACAAATATAACCTGGCTAAGCATACCACAATGTTCTTTATAATTTTATCAGGGTTTGATCCTAAATTTGTGATTAGTCCACAAGTGTGTGCACACAAAAGTGTTTTGAAGCAAACATCACTGGCTCACCAATGGATTCTCTGCAGTAAACGGGTGCCGCCAGAATGAAAGCCCAAACAGCTGATTAAAAAATCACAGTAATACAGAAGTCATTAACACAACTTTAGTCCATCAGTTAAGTAAAGTGAAAAGCTGCATGCTTGTAAGAAACAAATTCATGAAGATGTGTTCAACTTTAAAATGTTGCTTCCATAGTCCATAATGCATAATAACCCATCCTCTAGTGAAAAAGTCCATTCTCTGTTGTCCTCTAACATCAAAATCCACCCAAATATTTGTTTATAACTTTTTTGGCTTGTAAAAGGTGCTTGATCTGTGCATATTTCTCTGCAGAAAGCGTTGTTATGGATAATGGATGGAGGCACCGGTTTTAACAGCAAGTTAAAACGTAGTAATGATGGATTTGTTTCTTACAAACATGCAGCTTTTTGCTTTACAAGACGTTAATTGATGGACTGGAGTCATGTGGACTGTTTGTGGATTATTTTGATGTTTTTTTATCAGATGTTTGGACTCTCATTCTGACGGCACCCATTCACTGCGAAGGATCCACTGGTGAGCAAGTGATGTAATGCTAAAATTCTCCAATTCTGTTCCTGTGAAGAAACAAACTCATCTACTCTTGAGTAAATTTTGGGCACACGTTTTCATTTTTGAGTATACTATTCCTTTAAATGCTGCCTGATTTTGACACTGATTCTGACAAAATAAGTGACTTGCCTCACCAATAAGGCTCAATACACCGAAATACTCAACTGTAGTCTGAAATGCAAAAATGCAATGTTTTAAAGCAACAAAGTAAATATTTACCTAACTACCTATTCACCTGTGTGGTACATAACATCCATTATTAGCCTAAACTAAACTCGAAATTGCCTCGCTCGCTGCTTAAACCTACTTTGTGTTACAGGCCTCAAGCAAAGAGTGCAATGTTTGACAGCACAACAGAGCCGCAGTATTTACAATTTTTTGAGAAATCAAACTACAAAAGGTTTACTTAAGCTCTAGCATAAATACACAAAAATATGCCCATCACCTTTTAGTGAAAACGGCACTGTCTGTTTGTCAGTATTATTTAATTATACTCCCAGCCACTGAGAGCATGAGATGAATCAGTGTCTCATTATCTCATTTCACTAATTTCACTATCACAAAAGAATACTGTCATGCTGTTCACACTTCACAAACATCAACCATGCTCTTTTCTTTTTGTTTCGTCTAGTATGTATGGGTCAGTGGAAAGCTGAGTGCTAGATTGACAGTATGTGCTCATCTTTTCCAGCCTCTCACTTTCGCTTTTATTATGAGGAATGAAAAATGAACTGCTTCACTGAATATTCCGGGCTGTAGGTGAAATGCTGTGGTAGCCCTGTAGCTTTCAGCTGGGGTCTGGTTGGACTGTCATGTGTGTGACACCAAGCTCAGACTTTCTCAGGGTGTTGGATTTGTCTATGCTGTCATTTGATCACCTTTCAGAAACATTGCTGTGGTTATTCTGAGTCACCCCAAATGTAAACTGCAAATAATTTGATTTGTAATATATTGGGTCAAGGTTTTTTTTTTGTTTTGTTTTTTTGTTCCATTAACATAGTCGAAAAAGCGTCAGTTAGTTCAGTGTCCTTTATATTATCATTCATACTGTATTTTGCTCAAAAGAACAAGACACATTCACACTTTAAATATTAGCGCTCACATATCTGTTTTGGGCTTCATAAGACTTCAAAGGAAGAATAACATTAGCATATGGTTTTGCAGGATCATGAAATTCCATGTGGCGAAGAAGAATTTTAAGGAAACTCTGCGCCCATATGATGTAAAGGATGTAATAGAGCAATATTCAGCCGGTCATCTGGACATGCTCTGCCGAATTAAAAGTCTGCAAACCAGGTAGGACAACCCAACTACTGTCCAAACATGTTTTTCCACCATATGCCATATGCCACCATAAGTGTTTCTTTTTTTATTTTTTTGAAAAATATGTACTTTGTTCCCTCAAAATGCATTAAATTGTCAAAAGTGACCGTAAATACATTTATAATGGTGGAAAGATTTCCATTTCTATTCATCAAAGAATCCTGAAAAAAAAAGTGTGATGGTTTACACAAAATGTCTTCTGAAAATTCAGCTTTGCCATAAGAGGAATAGATTAGCCTACATTTTAAAATATATTAAAATAGAGAAAAAAAGACTGTTGTAGCAGGATTTTACAATATCACTCTTTATTCTGTAGTTTTGAGCAAATAAATGCAGCCTTGGTGGTGAGCAGAAGAGACTTCTTAACCAACCCCAGAGAAATCTTACCAACCCCAAAATTTTGATTTACAGAATACACACATGTAGACTTCAGTACATGAAACTTCTCATGAACTGAAACAAGTGGACGACTGTAAGAAAGCACTTTGCTGTTAATGACCACAAAGAACAAATGTCCACTACTATAGCGAATGGCGAGTGGCTGAGTTTTTGTAAATCCTCATTTGTTTATAAGCTTAATCTGTAAATACTGTATGTGTAAATATATATGCAATATAAGCCAGAGGAGAACTGGTCCACAGACTGAGCCTGGTTTCTCCCGAAGTTTTTGTCTTCATTTGTGACACCTGATGAAGTTTGGGTTCCTCGTCACTGTCACCTTCTTGTTTGCTTAGTTGGGGTCTGAAAGACACTTAGCTTTCAGAAATGTATCAATACAACCACACTGACTGACACCATCAGATGAGAGCAAGATTTGACACTATTGTTTTCTGTAGAGCTACTTTACAGCTGAATCGCATCTTGCAATATCAACTCTGAACTGACTCAAGCTGAATAACAACATTGGTGCCTATTGTCGAGCTGCCTATAGTTGATCAATTAACATTCTTGAGCTAAATAATGACATAAATTGTTTTTTACAGCTGCTTTACAGCAGGTCCACAAGTACAGCAGGTACTTTTTGCCACTTGAAATGATAGGAAAAGGAAGGGTTTGAACTTGCATTGCACCACCCACGAGCGCAAAATGAAGCATGTTTATGTACTAATCACTAGGCATTCTCTCGTTACATATAAATGACAGCTAATAGCACATTAGGAACAGAGGTCATACCTGATACACAGCCAATCAAAACACATTGCAGCATACTCATTATAAATCAACACTTTCACCTGTAACACATAACATTCACTGCTCATATATTTAAAAAGAGCAGCAACAAGCATTTCTAAACATGCATCCCAATCAACAGAGGTTAATAATGGCGCAGGCAATCAAGAATTTGATTCATCAAGCACATTCATCTTGTGTAACATCAGTTTGAACATCAGTCTGTGTTGCATAATATGTGAATTAAAACATTTACTCAACAATGACATTTAAAGATAATTAGCAGCCGCATTCATGACCTCTATATCATATCCGCACTGGTATGTTGACTTCACATTAATGTCATCATGTCACAGCTGTTCTGATGCCCCTGAGGCAGTGCTTCTCCTTGGTCATATATGGGTCACTGGGTGGTGGCCAAGCCCTGGGGTTCTGCCAAACAATGTGATGTGGCGTATTTGAGAAGCTATATATCATTATTGCAATATATCATTAAATGTACATACAGTACATTTTTGACTCAAAAAACTCTTTGAATATGTGTACTGCCTTGCTACATATGGGGAACATGTCAAATGTGTAGAATGTCTAGTTACTCAGTATTCATGATCAGTTAGAATATTCGGAAGACATATTGACACATATGCTGAGATTCTGAAGTATGTAATAAGTGGACATTTTGCTATCTCAAAAAACCTTGGGAATTGATATGTAGTCTAATATAAAAATCACTCTGGATCCATCACATCCAAGCCATCTCCTTTTTGAACTTTTGCCATCTGGTCGGCGTTACAGAGCACCGAATACCAGGACAGCCAGGCACAAGAACAGTTTCTTTCCCCAGGCAATCTGCCTCATGAACAGTTAATGTTCTCCCATTGTGCAATTAAAGTATGTGCAATAACCTTATACCTATTTATCACCCTAAACCCTAGTACATCCCTACAACTTATTTTATTTTATTCTATTCCTATTCCATCTATAGCACACCTGTACATACAATTTATTCTTTTTTTTTTTTTTCTTTTTTTTTTGTGGTTTATATTTATGCATGTGTATTTTATTCACATCTAATTTTTATTATCTGTGTGTTGTTGTTGTCTCCGTGTACTGGAAGCTTGTGACACTATAACAAATTCCTTGTATGTGCAAACATACTTGGCAATAAAGCTCTTTCTGATTCTGATTCTGAAAAGTAAAAAAATAAGTAAACCATTGTATGCCAAGTATCTCTTTTCAAGCCATCTTTCTCTTTATAACCATGGCAGGTCTTCTTGTCACTTAAAAAAAAAAAAAAAAGTATTTTATTTTATCACTGAAGCCTATGGAGTCAAATGATCAAGGTTTATAAAATAAGTGAGACCAGTGCCTCCATGTGACCAAAACAGAACATCACAGTTCCTGGCTTTCTTCATAGTCTAAATGAACAGAACGTCTATATAATTTTGAATTCATCACATTTTAATGTACAAGAAAAATTTAAAACTTGAACCTGGTTTGCTAATAGTAGCGATTTCTAAAGTGTCATTATAGTTTCTCTCAATTCTCTGTCTGCTCATTTGGGATGTGAATCTTTATTTCTTTTCACACTTTTAATTCCTGTCTTTTTGATAACATCTGTCTCTCACTTTTAGGGTGGATCAGATTCTTGGTAGGGGCCAGATGCCTATGGATAAGAAGGTCAGAGAAAAGCTGTTATCTGACGGAGACATTCTGGAAGACGTGAGCATGCTTGGAAGGGTGTGTAAGGTAGAAAGACAGGTGAGTTTAGAGACACTCGGTTAAACAGGGTTTTACGTACTCACATGTCCCACATGTCACACTGAATCAATTCATCTCATATTTCATTGAATCTTTGAATACTGCACAGGTTTTTAGGTGTTTGTTTCTTCAACTATGGGCAGTTTTAGCGCTGTGGACTTTTAGAAAATAAAGTCAGTTAAAACACACTTTTCTTACTCCCACTAGTTTATGGACCATCTATGGACATGACTTTTTTTTTTTTTTTAAGTTATGTAAATTGCCACCAGAGTGTCATTTCTGTTTCTAAAGATGAATTGTGTTTAATAATATTATGGGGTGAAATTGATGGTGATGGATTTGTTTAACATTATTTAAATAAAAATGGCCAACGATAAGGCTATTTTCATAGCTTGTATCTGTCAGGATTGGACTGTCTTTGTTTTGTTTTGCTGCCCATGTGCTCCCCGTGACCCAGTTTCTCCCTCATGTGCCCTTATTTGGTCGTTCCTGTTCCTGTCCTCATTGTCTCTTAATTAGTCATTCTGTTCACCTGTGTTCCTCCCAATTCCTTCGTTATCCTGTGTATTTAAGCTCCAGTCTGTTCAGTCTGTGTTTGTCGGGTCTACCAGTTGTGTACATGTGTCTTCCTTCCCTTCCAAGTGTGGATTTACCCTGTGTGTTGGATTTAATAAATGACGGTTTCGTTTATCCATGGCTCTTTCGTTCCTTCCGGCAGCATATCGTGACAGAAGAACTGACCTACAAACTGTTTAACTATGTGTCTCCCCTCCATTTGTTTTCCGTTTTCCATTCAGTGTTTTTTGTTTCTTTAGTGTTTCCTTCCCCATGGATTCCCTCACTGTCAAGTTTACCTCCCTCATCCGCAAGGACCTTTCCCTCTTGGAGTATGCTGTGGAGTTCAGCCAGCTCGCTGTTTTAAGGCGTTTGGAGTAGTGATGGGAGAAGCGAAGCTTTTCGAAGTATTGAATCAATTGAACCAATTGCTTCGAAAAATTATTCCATGTTTGGAAACACTTGAAACAGCACATGCTGGTGACACCTGCGGGTGAAACCGTTGTAAAAGCATCAAGAACTCAAACCAAACTTATGAAACAAATGGAAATGTTTTTTTTAGAAATACCATTTTTTTAAATAAATAATAAACACTTAAATATTAGCGCTTGTGTTACGTGTTTTAAGTATAATCAAACCCTTAACACACAATGAACTATATAATTAATTATTTAATTAATTAATTGATTTATGTAATAATTTAATTAAGTGTTTTCATTAGAGCTGTCAATAAAAACCAGCAGGCAAGAGTAGTGTTATCAGTCAGGAGAAGGAGGTGGTTTTAATTTTATCGTAAGTTCATTTTGTAATTTTTAAGGCATAATGTGATTTGTAGATTGAAAGTACTGCATGTTTTTACACATTTTTTTTAAACTATATAGCCATCTGTGTTAAAGGGAAGTTATCTTTTGTTTAACCCACAACATCTGGCCCTGAATTCTTTGTTTTTTATACCTAAATTTCGTGGGATTTCATGTCATATGATTAACTGGGCAACCAGAAGTGGTTCATGGGTTCACTTTGAGATCAACAACCCCTAGTGGTGAACCATCGAAGGTTCGAAACGTTTCGAAACAGTGTGACAAAACAAAGCTTCGTTTGCTACAATCACGTGACCTGGCCGGTTTGATACGCACTCCGAAACACTGATTCGAAACAAAAGATTCACAAATGTTTCAAAGCTTCATGAAGCAGTGTTTCGAATGCGCCCATCACTAGTTCTGGATCGGGGCCAACTACTACCGCCCCGTCGACCTCCCAGACACCACCGGACTGTGCTGGAGGGAGGTTATCATCCGGTGTCTGGAGAGCGTCTACCCCAGATCCAGAACACAGCCAGACCCAAATCCCAGCCCACCATCACCCCACTGCGCGGAGCTTAAGCCCAAGCCCACTGCAACTGACGAGCCATCGCCAGAGAGAGCTACAGTGCTGAGGATCGCCCCGGAGCCCGAGCCTGTGACGTCAGACCAGGTGCGAGAGCCGGCTACAGAGCTCACCACGGGGGAGAGCGTCATGGACAGTGAGAGCGCGGAGAGGAGCTCTGCCTCCTGCACCGTGGCTGAGGGTGAGCTGTCTAAGGATCTGGGTAAAGGAAAAGTGGAAAGAATCTTAATTGATTTGTATACCGACCTGCCCCCTTTCCTCCCTTCTCCGTCGGTGACCTCTGTCCCTCCCGTTCCTGTTTCCACGTCCAGCCCAGAGAGGGCTCCTGTTCCCAAGTTAAGTCCAGAGAGCACGGGTCGCCGGTGCCATCTGCTCCACCTTGGCCCTCCGGATCCTCCCCGTTGCCCTGGCTCATCGGCTCTCCGTCTCGGGCTCCTCCTCCACCTGCTCTGCCGCAGTCGGTTGGCCTCCTGGAGTCGTCACCCCTTCCTCCTCCATGGCTCCTCCCGCCGTCGGCTCCACCGTGGGTCGCCATTATGGCTGTGGCCTGGGTCCCACCTGGCGCCGCATGCTACAAGTCCCTCCTGTCGTCTCCCTGGCTCCTCCGTCCGTCTGATCCACCCTGACTCCTCCGGTTTCCTCCATGGCTCCTCCCTCCGTCGTCACCTCCCTGGACTCTGTCTGTCCACCCACTTCCTGAGCCTCATCCCAAGTTCCCAACCGTTCCTCCTTCTGTTGTTTCTTCGGCGCGAGGACGCACCTTCCGGGAGGGGGGTGATAGGTCAGAAATATGGACTGTCTATGTTGTGTTTTTCTCCCCATGACCTAGTTTTCCCTCGCCCTCTTGCTCCAGTCTCTCCTCTTGCCCCGATTCAAGGCCAATGCAGTGGGGACAGAGGACTAGGGAAGTCCCTCTCTGTACAGGACCTCATGCAGCCTGTTCTGGAAGGTCTCTGTGTGGACACGCATTCTAGTCAGGCTAGTTTCTCCACCAGCGTTAGCAGCAGCCAGGACTCTTCAGCTGGGGGCATTGAGATAGGAGTAGGGGGCTGGGGAGAAGCTGATCTCTTCATCAGCGATAGAGACCTTGAGACCTCAAATAAGATACATACTCAAGGGTTCAGCTTTCTCTCCCAGCCCCCCATTGATGCATCCTTCTCCTCCGAGCTGCTTAGGACAAGTAATACGGCTGGTGCTAGTCACAACCTAGCAAGTGGAAATACGCCCAATACAGGCAGCAATGAGACTATGAACATGCCACATGTTCGACTCAAATAACGCAATCTCTAATATGTTACAAACTCTTAGAAACCACCTCTGATGGAATGAAACTTTGATATGAGAGCTTATTTTATTTTGGATTGATTTGTATTTTTATGAGGGCAATGCAAATTTAGATCATTTTTATACGTGTTCTATTAGTTTGGTTTATTTGAAAGAAATTATTTCATATAGGCCACCGTACTTTACATATCATTGCATGCATTGTTCTTTTTCAAATGTACTGTAACATTTTTTTAAAAATCAAATAGAATATGGTAGATTAATAATCAAACTCCTGAAATTATCAAAATCAGAGATGGCATGAACTATTCATTGGACTGCATGAACACTGCATGTCTACAGACTCATTACAGAATGGCTCATCAACCCAATATTTACAACATGACAAAAATAGAAAAATGTGTCAGAACATAAGACAGTAGAAAAATGACACACTTTCTGAATTTATCATATTGTATTAAAAGGTCATTTACTTTTCTTATGTAAAAAAAAAAAGTGCCAGACACGTTGAAGGAAACTGATGCTGCTGAAAATTGTACCGTTTTGATAAAGCATATTAAATGTTGAGAGGAGCACCTCATAGTTTCTGTACTACATCAGTTGTTGTTTTTTATTACTTGTTTTTTT
>NW_015547730.1:484672-499383 GCF_001515605.1 Sinocyclocheilus anshuiensis
TTTTTTTTTTTTTAGCTCTGATCACACCGCAACCACATTTCACACAGCCCAACTTAAAATCTAATTCGTTTTGTATATATACATCATTATACAATATACATTATAAATAATAATTATATGATATTTACAAAAATAATTTATTATAGTTGGTTATTATAAATTATTATAATTGCTAATAATTATTATATTTTTATTATTATAAATGTTTTTGTAGTTGTTTTTAGTCCATTTAATATTTGTTGGCATGTGCACCAGCACTGAATATTGGTGTCAGAGCTCTCCAATATCTTAAATATTTTATTTAAATACATTAATTATGATTTAATGATTTAAATGATTTAAATACAAAAGCCTCATCAAAGATGTCTGTGAAAATGTCTTGTTTTTTATTTGTCTAGTGATTTAGAAGCAGGCATCAGAGTTCAAATGTATTTTATTTTTGGTTATGAACCGACATACATTAGATAATGGAGAATCATATTCCCGTTAAAGTACATGAGTGCAAGTGCAAACAAGATGGCTCATGCTTGTTCAGAGCGCTGTCAGGGTAGACAGTAAAGTGCGCTAGCTACTTTAGCTTCATGCACACAGAAAAAGACACTGAACTTCAATTATAAAGCTATGTCACAACACATCAAACTAACATAACAGACTAACATAAAATCTCATAGCTGTTGGACTACAAGCTGGAACAGTTAGCTATTATTGCAAGCAAGGTTACACAAGCAATGTTAGCAAGAGGGTTTAGATATTGCACACAAGCTACAGGATAAACAAAGCTTACTCAACACTCCCACTAGAGACAGATCTGCTTAAAGTGCTTAGAACAATTTAACAATAGAACAAATACCACAACGAAGACTGAAAATTCAAATAGAAAATACGATTAAACATAAATATACTTATTATCACTATTGTAATCTTTGTCAAGCAGGCATAAGTTTTACTTTTCCTTCTTCTGCTTTTGCGATGCATTGTGATAATTAACCAAGCTCTGTTTATGGAGTTGAGAAGAGGAGGGATGGTGTGGCTGACCCGAGTGTTCGCAGCCCAGCACAACATTCATTTGTTCTTCTGGGCCTTTTGGGCAGATTTAGTGACCTTCCCAGAGGTCGAGGTTTTCTTCTCAACCCCCTTGATGACGCCCACTGCTACGGTTTGACGCATGTCGCGCACTGCAAAGCGACCTGGGAAATGAAGATCATCCGAAAAATAAAGTTAGTTATTATTATAAATCAAGGCTTTAATCTTTGTGAGTCCAGAAACAGAGATGGTGGACAGAGAGAGACCAAGAAACACCTTGGCATAAAACTGTTACATTTTAAGTCCATTATTAAATAAAGATTTACTACCATATTATTGAATTTATACACACCTTTTTAATGTCTTTTTATGTACATATACAGTGTATACTTTCACATTACATTTTAATTTTACTTCAAACATTTTAAGGCGCAGTTACAGTTATCAATGTCCAGTGAATTTTCATGGGTGAAATTCAGTCATTTCAATACGAATCCGTGTGTTCAGATTCTGAGAAACCTATAGCGGAAAATCTTTCGCCATCAAGTTTTTGACGGTTGGAAACTTCACTTGAGGGCAAAAGATTTCCCACTATAGAATCTGACCACATGGATTCATATTGATGTGACTAAATTTCTCCCATGAAAATGCAGTTTTAGACACCCCTGTTTTAGACCTATTAAGATTTTCAGTTTATGCATTATTTGGATGAGCCAAGTTGGCATTCTTGGCTCAAAGTCTTTTCCTGTTTTTCCCTCTTCTCTCTTATCACAGTGTTTTACCTCAAACTGTCCAGTCAAATACAATCCAAATATTATTAATGATTATCATTTATGCCCACCATAGAAAGTCCACTGCACTGAAACAGTGAAATATTCTTATAAAAAGCACTTGAAAAATTAAGGCATGTTTACAGCGGGAGTGAATTTGGTAATAAAGTCAAGCATTTTATAATAAAGATACATAACTTAAAATCCAAATTAAGATATGACCCTTACCAAGAGGAGGATACTCAGAGAAACTCTCCACACACATGGGTTTGCCTGGTATCATATCTACAATAGCAGCATCCCCAGACTTCAGGGACTTGGGATTGTCTTCCAGCTTCTTCCCAGAGCGACGGTCAATCTTTTCCTTTAACTCGGCAAACTTGCAGGCAATGTGAGCAGTGTGGCAATCCAACACGGGGGCGTAACCAGCACTGATCTGACCTGGGTGGTTCAGAATGATCACCTGACCAGAGCAGAAAGTGGATCAGTGAATAGTTTATAATGTCAAACAGTGAAAAGATTTTAAAAGAAATCTTATTTGTTACACTGTAAAAGTGGTAATTCTTTTCTTAAAGAGTTATTTCTACCTGATTTAACACATAGAAATGAGTTTCGTTGGTCTAAAATAATGTATTTAGTCTGATCCAATGATGTTACATAATTTGGACTTGTATAAAACCAGTTATTTTAGATGTTACCATTTTTTCAGTGTAGACCCTAACAGGCGTATCTAGATAATATATATTTTAAATCATGAATTGTGTCAGAAGGTTTTATAACACTATAAAACACCAAACTAAGACCTTTACCTGTGCGGTGAAACTCGCTGCCTCCTGTGGAGGATCGTTCTTGCTGTCACCTGCAACATTCCCACGTCGGATATCTTTGACTGAGACATTCTTCACATTAAATCCCACATTATCACCTGGAAGAGCTTCAGACAGAGCCTCATGATGCATCTCCACAGATTTCACCTCAGTGGTCACATTCACAGGGGCAAATGTCACAACTAGGCCAGGTTTCAGAATGCCTGTTTCAACCCGTCCCACAGGCACAGTACCAATTCCTAAATAGTAACAAAAAGAGCACAATGGTAACAGAATTACATTTTACTAAATATATAACTTACTAAATATCAGTTGCAATCTCAGTTATTTTATCTCTTAAAATACCATAGACATAGAGCTGGGTAGTAACTGAATTACATGTAATCTGGGTTACGTAATCAGATTCCAAAAATTAAGTACTTGTAATTAGATTAAATTACATTTTAAAATACTTGTAATCAGACTACAGTTACTTTTTTATGGATTACATAATTACATACTATTCATACAATAGCAATAAATTATTCATAATTTATCAATTCTCCTAATTCCTCTTTTTCATCTTTTAAATGTTCCTTTCTAACATATCCTACCGCTTACATACTCTCAGAAAGTCTTTCAGTTTTGTGGACATTCACAGAAAGACCAGTCATTAGTCAGGTGGCTACACAGCATTTGACCACTGGATTTACAAAAATCATTTCAAGTATTTCAATGTTGCATCAACTATTGATGAACACATTAATATTTATCTGAATTATCACTCAGTAGGTTATTTAACCATCTATTTCAACGTATTTGGAAGGCATTTGTCTAAATTTACATTATTTCTTATTTACATGTAATGCAGGCATTCCCAAACTTTTTTGTCATCTGAACATCTTTCATCTAATATATTTACTTCAAGTATTCAAGTACCCCTGAGATTTTAAAATAAATATTTAATAATGAAGTATTACATGTGCATGTTCACGGTTCTCTGACGTTGGTTAATGGTCATATGACATTTTTAGGAAGTGTTTTATTTCTTTTTGTTAATTTAAAATGATTTTTTTATTTTTTATTTTAATTTATGTTGTTAATTTCAACGAATGGAATATACTTTCTTTCTTTTTGTATTTTTTAGGGCTGGTAAGCGATTACATTTTTTAATCTAATTAATTACATGATATGGCAATTAATTAATCGAATTAATCGCAAATTAATCGCACATCAGATTTGGCTGAGAAATTACTCCCAAAAGATCATTTAAAGTCATTGTTGTGTAAAACATCAAACAGAAATTACAAAAAGTAGCTTCAGCAATAAATATTTTGTTTGAACAAATTTATTACATATACTCTTTTGGACCATGAGGGTGAGTAAATGATAACACTATTGTCATTTTTGGGTAGGTGAACTATACCTTTAATAATTTATTTTATTAATTTCATTATTATTACTATGGAAATATGAAATTATTTCTTTAATGAAATGATACTCCAAATAATAAACTAAAACTGTCAGTAGGTGGTGGTAAATGTCTTAATTATTAAGTCATCGAGTCATTTATTCATTCATTTGATTCGTTCAAATGGCTGATTCAGTCAGGAGTGAATTAAATGGTTCTTTGTGAATGGTCCATTGAATCATTAGGCTTGTTCGACTTGAAGCGGATCATCACCATCAGACCGATCGGTGTGTGACATCAAAGTACCGCAAGAGCTATAGAGAGCAGACGGCTCCCTCAAACTGTCCAGTCAAATACAATCCAAATATTATTAATGATTATCATTTATGCCCACCATAGAAAGTCCACTGCACTGAAACAGTGAAATATTCTTATAAAAAGCACTTGAAAAATTAAGGCATGTTTACAGCGGGAGTGAATTTGGTAATAAAGTCAAGCATTTTATAATAAAGATACATAACTTTAAATCCAAATTAAGATATGACCCTTACCAAGAGGAGGATACTCAGAGAAACTCTCCACACACATGGGTTTGCCTGGTATCATATCTACAATAGCAGCATCCCCAGACTTCAGGGACTTGGGATTGTCTTCCAGCTTCTTCCCAGAGCGACGGTCAATCTTTTCCTTTAACTCGGCAAACTTGCAGGCAATGTGAGCAGTGTGGCAATCCAACACGGGGGCGTAACCAGCACTGATCTGACCTGGGTGGTTCAGAATGATCACCTGACCAGAGCAGAAAGTGGATCAGTGAATAGTTTATAATGTCAAACAGTGAAAAGATTTTAAAAGAAATCTTATTTGTTACACTGTAAAAGTGGTAATTCTTTTCTTAAAGAGTTATTTCTACCTGATTTAACACATAGAAATGAGTTTCGTTGGTCTAAAATAATGTATTTAGTCTGATCCAATGATGTTACATAATTTGGACTTGTATAAAACCAGTTATTTTAGATGTTACCATTTTTTCAGTGTAGACCCTAACAGGCGTATCTAGATAATATATATTTTAAATCATGAATTGTGTCAGAAGGTTTTATAACACTATAAAACACCAAACTAAGACCTTTACCTGTGCGGTGAAACTTGCTGCCTCCTGTGGAGGATCGTTCTTGCTGTCACCTGCAACATTCCCACGTCGGATATCTTTGACTGAGACATTCTTCACATTAAATCCCACATTATCACCTGGAAGAGCTTCAGACAGAGCCTCATGATGCATCTCCACAGATTTCACCTCAGTGGTCACATTCACAGGGGCAAATGTCACAACTAGGCCAGGTTTCAGAATGCCTGTTTCAACCCGTCCCACAGGCACAGTACCAATTCCTAAATAGTAACAAAAAGAGCACAATGGTAACAGAATTACATTTTACTAAATATATAACTTACTAAATATCAGTTGCAATCTCAGTTATTTTATCTCTTAAAATACCATAGACATAGAGCTGGGTAGTAACTGAATTACATGTAATCTGGGTTACGTAATCAGATTCCAAAAATTAAGTACTTGTAATTAGATTAAATTACATTTTAAAATACTTGTAATCAGACTACAGTTACTTTTTTATGGATTACATAATTACATACTATTCATACAATAGCAATAAATTATTCATAATTTATCAATTCTCCTAATTCCTCTTTTTCATCTTTTAAATGTTCCTTTCTAACATATCCTACCGCTTACATACTCTCAGAAAGTCTTTCAGTTTTGTGGACATTCACAGAAAGACCAGTCATTAGTCAGGTGGCTACACAGCATTTGACCACTGGATTTACAAAAATCATTTCAAGTATTTCAATGTTGCATCAACTATTGATGAACACATTAATATTTATCTGAATTATCACTCAGTAGGTTATTTAACCATCTATTTCAACGTATTTGGAAGGCATTTGTCTAAATTTACATTATTTCTTATTTACATGTAATGCAGGCATTCCCAAACTTTTTTGTCATCTGAACATCTTTCATCTAATATATTTACTTCAAGTATTCAAGTACCCCTGAGATTTTAAAATAAATATTTAATAATGAAGTATTACATGTGCATGTTCACGGTTCTCTGACGTTGGTTAATGGTCATATGACATTTTTAGGAAGTGTTTTATTTCTTTTTGTTAATTTAAAATGATTTTTTTATTTTTTATTTTAATTTATGTTGTTAATTTCAACGAATGGAATATACTTTCTTTCTTTTTGTATTTTTTAGGGCTGGTAAGCGATTACATTTTTTAATCTAATTAATTACATGATGTGGTGATTAATTAATCGCACATCAAATCGCACAGAAATTACACATCAAACAGAAATTACAAAAAGTAGCTTCAGCAATAAATATTTTGTTTGAACAAATTTATTACATATACTCTTTTGGACCATGAGGGTGAGTAAATGATAACACTATTGTCATTTTTGGGTAGGTGAACTATACCTTTAATAATTTATTTTATTAATTTCATTATTATTACTATGGAAATATGAAATTATTTCTTTAATGAAATGATACTCCAAATAATAAACTAAAACTGTCAGTAGGTGGTGGTAAATGTCTTAATTATTAAGTCATCGAGTCATTTATTCATTCATTTGATTCGTTCAAATGGCTGATTCAGTCAGGAGTGAATTAAATGGTTCTTTGTGAATGGTCCATTGAATCATTAGGCTTGTTCGACTTGAAGCGGATCATCACCATCAGACCGATCGGTGTGTGACATCAAAGTATCGCGAGAGCTATAGAGAGCAGATGGCTCCTTATGCTTTTGAATCGCTCTTGCAGTACTTTGATGTCATACACTAGGGATGGGCGATACCACTTATTTTGTTTTCGATACGATACCGATACTTTTAAAGGACAGTATCGTCGATATTGATACCGATACTTCTAAACTGAAATTTTAAATTATGAAATTTATTAAATTAAATTACTAAGAGTAAAATGAATAATGATACCCACTTAACGTTATATTTTAACACTCAATATGCCTTAATTGCAACTTATTAGGTTATATTTTTGTTTACACATGGTTAAAATATGTTTACAAATACTAATACTAATACAAATACTATAGTTGAACTATGGCCACTTTAGAGTGTATGATTTATATTAACATTACAGAATAGAACATGATCAATTTGAACTTTTAACATTCAGTTTAAATAAATGCAAATGCACAAACATTTTCAGTTTGTTTATTGTGAAATAACTCAAACATATATGTTTTTTTCTGTCCTCTGATAAGCATTGTTCTGGGCTGCATTTCCCAAAAGCATCAATGCTTTCTTATGACACTTTTGGGAAATGCAGCCCTGTCTGAATTCACTGTCAGAAGTGAGTGAATGTGATTGGTTCTGTCTTGCAAAATTTGCATGTGTTCAGATGAGAAGGAAAATAGTTCTATCCTACACAATTATTTGCTAACAAAGGTTATTTGTCAAATTCAATGCATACTGTATGCATTAATTTTTTTGGTTAAATAAAATCACTGGTAAATAAAACACAACTTAGTATCGATATTTTTTGTTTGAGTATCGATACTTTCGATACTCGCATCAGTATCGATATATCAATACTTCAGGATCGATACGCCCATCCCTATCATACACCGATAGGTCTGTACTGCGCCGCTTCAAATCCAACGCGCCTATGGCCAATGGTTCATCAAATTCGTTCAAATCGTGCATTAAGAAATGAAATGCCGCTGTGAGTTGCTCGGAGACGAATAGTTCTGCATTGTCTTTATATTTTCATTGACAAAATTGAGCAAAACAGACAACATTGCGTTTAAAATAACAATATTAACTTCTTACTGAACTGTTGTATAAGATCAGTATCACATTTGCACTCGTGTGATATTGCACTTATTGCTCGTGTGATATTGCTTTACTATATGATGTAAACATGAGACAAAAATTCAAACAGGGGCATTTTTGCCCCATATCTTGAATTTTAGGGACATTCTAACTACATTCTCTAGGCTCCATCATGCAGTGAGTTTTGCCCTGCCTCATATTTGTCATCAATCAACTGTAGATGACCCACATAGGTCTGGGGTGGGGCAAGTGCGTTAAATGCGTTAATAATGTTAAAGGGTTAACAATGAAAATTAGCTCATAAATAACTCACCCTCAAGTCATCCTAGGTGTATACGGGTGTTGCATGCATCAGTCCAAAAGAAGTTAAATAAAAAGCAAATTAAATAAAAGTATTTTTAAATCAATATGTTACAAGATTATCCTATTTAAATCAATGTGATAAGTGAGTAATGTCAAAAGTAATCTAAAAGTAATCTGATTATATTACCTGAAATGTGTAATGTAATGGATTACATCGCAAACTACCATTTTTGTCATGTAATTTGGAATCAGTAACGGATTACAATTTTCAAGTAATCTCCCCAGCTCTGCATAGACAACTGTAAGTCATTTGTAGGTCACACACCTTTACAAGAAATGAAAACAAGTGGGTTTCTTATTAAGACCCTTTCCATTTCGGTGTCTTCTTACCTCCAATCTTGTAAACGTCCTGCAGTGGGAGGCGAAGGGGTTTGTCAGTGGGGCGGGTTGGAGGCTGAATGGCATCCAGAGCCTCCAACAGAGTCGTCCCAGAGACACTCCCATCCTTACGAGTGATCTTCCAGCCCTTGAACCAGGTCATCTACAGAGAAAACATATTATTATAGCCAATACATGTAACAGTTTGGAATGGTTTGGATGGTTGGAACCTCTTAGGAGTTACAAAGGAGAAAAACATTTTGGAAAGAAATTAATTTGACAGTAAAGGAATTTATAATAAAAATTCTGAAAAATGTATCACAGTTTCCATAAAAATATAAAGCAGCACAGCTGTTTTCAGCATTGATAATAATAATAAATGTTTCTTGTCTTGGGCAGCAAATCAGCATATTAGAATGATTTCTGAAGGATCACGTGACAGTGAAGACTAGGGTTAAATTATGCTCTTTAAATATCTAGAACTATTGAGTCTATTAATAATCTGAAATATATAAAACTGTAGTCAATATGATACCAACGTTTGGGCTGGCCTCCAGCATGTTATCTCCATTCCATCCAGAGATTGGAACAAATGCCACTGTATCGGGGTTGTAGCCGATTTTCTTGATATAAGTGCTGACTTCCTTCACAATCTCTTCATAGCGCTTCTGGCTGTAATTGGGTTCCGTAGAGTCCATCTTGTTGACACCCACGATCAGTTGTTTGACACCCAGGGTGTATGCCAGCAAAGCGTGCTCTCGTGTTTGGCCATTCTTTGAGATACCAGCCTCAAATTCTCCAACGCCAGCCGCCACAATCAACACAGCACAGTCTGCCTGTATCGGAAGAAATTCAATGTTTAAGATTATGAAAATACTTCATAAAATACTGATTGGCATTGTTATGTGATTACATACAAACCTGTGAGGTGCCAGTGATCATGTTCTTAATAAAGTCTCTGTGTCCTGGAGCATCAATGATGGTGACATAGTACTTGCTGGTCTCAAACTTCCACAGGGAGATATCAATGGTGATGCCTCGCTCTCTCTCAGCTTTTAGCTTGTCAAGGACCCAAGCGTACTTAAAAGAGCCTTTTCCCATCTGTGAAAGGTAAAGAACATATATCTGTTTAGAGAAAAACCTGCAACTGAATTTCGTAAACGAATGTTCTCTGTCACATAAGATGTAACGGTTATTTTCAGTCCTCCAATTTGATTGGCCAAGCAGTGTTCCAACAGTATTGATATTTAGTGTTACAGCACAGTCTTGTCATTGTATGTATCACTTCACTGGTATTTGTTTATGGCATATGCCTGAAAGTTTGATACTACTTTAGTAGGTGAAAAAAAAATACATACACAACATATATGTTTGTTTGTTTAATTCTTTACACCAATCCAGCATCTATGGCTATATTCATGGCGAGAACCAGTTAATCCATACACAAGACTTGTCTTTACACACAGTCCGGGGACAATTTAGAATGTTCAATTAACCTAACCTAACCTGCATGTCTGTGAGAGGAAACCAGAGCACCTGGCGTAAACCCACGCAGACACAGGGAGAACATGCAAACTCCACACAGAAAGGCCTCCTGTCCTTGCCGGGGCTCAAACCAAGGACCTTCTTGCAGTGAGACAACAGTGCTAACCACCGAGTCACTGTGTCGCCCCTTACATAACATATATAAAATATAAAATACACTGTATATAGAAATAGAACACTAATAGGGCAAAAGAAATTAGCAATTTCTCTCAATGTTTTTGTCCATACAATGAAAGTCAATTGGGTCCAATATTGTTGAAACACTTGAAACGTTCCTCAGAAAATATACTTTTCTGTTCCACATAAGAAATAAAGTCATACAGGGGGTGTTTAAAGGGTTAGTTCACCCAAAGATGCTGACAGAATAGCATACGCTGTTTACGTTCAGTGGATATTCTCCAAAATGGCACGAGGGTGACGTGGAGGAGATTAATTGTTTAATAAAGTCATTATTTTTGTTTTCTTTGCGTACAAAAAGTATTCTCATAGCTTCGTAAAATTACGGTTGAACCCCTGATGTCACATGGATTATTTTAAAATATACATTTTTGGGTGAACTTAAAAGGAATAGTTTGTCCAAAACTAAAAATGTACTCACCCTCGGGCCATCTAATATATAGAGTATCCAATATATACATTTGTTTCTTCAGAAATTTAGCATTACATGCTCACCAATGGATCCCCTGCAGTGAATGGGTGCCATCAGAATGAGAATGGCCTGAGGGTCAGTACATTCTCAGAAAATTTTTGGGTGAACAATTCCTTTATGTTATTAACATACTTTATAGAATAATTTATAAAGCAAACTCACAATCTGTGATTTGTGCTGATATTTAGTAGCTCAGCACTCTTGCTTGTTTGATATTGCTTAAGTAGGTCATCTTACATACAGTGGGCCTCTTTGAAAAATTTTTATGCATTAATAATAACACTGCAACAAACTGTAGCAAAATCTATTTGGTCTTGCATATTTGGACTGCTATACCTCTGCAGCTTCCTTCTCAAACTTTTCAATGGTCCTCTTGTCGATGCCTCCGCACTTGTAAATGAGGTGGCCGGTGGTGGTGGACTTCCCTGAATCCACATGGCCAATGACCACGATGTTGATATGGAGCTTCTCCTTACCCATCACTGGGCTCTCATTGGGTTACAGTCAGCGTACAACAGGAAAAAGGAGACTACATAATTCATCATACAAATAAGTTATTTATGGTCTAATTGCGCTCAGATGTACGGCAACAACCAATAGCTCAATATACTTTATAATTTTCAGTTCTTCTTAATTTATTTACAATATGTCAAATCAATTTTGATGAAAGTAATACTTTTGTTATGCCACTGTCATGCTGAAAGTAAACATACATGTAATCATATGATAGGCTCATCATAACAGTAGATAATAAATCTCTGTTCAGGTTATCATGGATGTGGTTCAAAATTATGATGGTTATATAAATGAGTCATTTGTCATCTAAAGGAATCTAGTGTAGTATTGTTAGTACAGCAATGACCTCTAAAATAATTTACAAAATATAAATTACAAAATCGCTCATTTAAATTCATTAATATTTTTAAAAATTCGTAGGCTACTATTGGTCTAAATTATTTAAATTAGGGCGATAAATCTGCTAATGACACAGTATCCTTGAACGCCTGTCCATGTGTGTGTGTTTTTTCCCCAGCGTTGTCTGGGTTACAATAAAGCAGCGCGGGCCACCTGCCGTATGCGGCAAAACTTGGCATAATAGGCTAAACTAAACGACAAAATGTTATTTCGGTATTTTTTCTTACATGATCTCCAATTCAATAATACTCCACAATCATTCCGATATTGACATCCTTCTGAACAAATATGACATGGTTATGTAATAATGTCATGCATGTACATAATGTACTAGCTATAGATGCCACATCATGAAAAGCGCGTGCTGCCTGTTAGCAAAGCTTGACTGTCTGCTGGCCAAAGAGCAAAGATGGCACTGGAGAATAAAAGGACATAAATGTTGTTTCCACAACAGACCCTGTCAGTTTCATCAGCGCCATGTTCTGTATTATATCCTTACTGGAAATAAAACTCAAATACCGCTCATCATGCATTCTCAATACCCAATAAACCATCCGACCGCTTAGCCCTACCGGCAAGTCATTAAAAAGCAATATTATACACCGAAAACGCAGAGAGGGTGTGTTTTTCAGTTGTCCAACCTTGGAGAGAGGCGCCTGTAGTCCAGGGCAGCAGGAGCAAAAGTCGCGACGTCGTATCAGATACTGCTTGCCTGGGTGCCGCTGTCGTCGTCGTGTCGGAGGATGTTTCTATCTGTTCCACTAGAGGAAGCTGTCGAATAAGAAATGTAGCCTACATAACCATATCTAGAGTATTTGGCTTTTAGATGTGTGACGACTTCTGTATGCGGTGTTTCTTCTATTTTTTTATTACATGAAGGTCATATTAAAATTGTTTTAGAAACATTTTACCAGGTCTCCATCATATGTTTTGTTTCAGAATGTCTTTTAAAGAGACAGTTATGAAAATTCTGTCCTTATTTACTCACTCACAAGTTGTGCCAAACCTGCATGAGATTCTTTCTTCTGCTGAGTATGAAAATGTTGGTAACCAAACAGTTGATGGTAGCCAATGACTTCCATAATATGAATCAATGGAAGTCAATGGCTGACGGACGGAACGGACCTCGCACCGGGCCCTGCATCAGCTTGGGACGGCCCTGACTATCCCTATAATTATGGAAATTATTGTTTATTTTTGTCCCATCTCCAGACTTTCAATCTTAAAATCAATCATAAATATTAATTATTAATATAAATAAAAAACTAAAATATTAAGTAATAAAATATAATAATAATCATAAACTATTTAAATATTTATTGTATGAGAGTGATCTATTTTTTACACAAATTGCAAATGCTCCTGTTTTGGTGTCATTTCCACTACTTTTTGGCACTAATAAAAAAAATCAAAAGTTTGTTTATTTAACGAGGAGATATAATCATGGTAAATATCACAATATTTGATATAATAGCTGAAATAACTTCATTTTAATGTTAAAAATCCCATATCCACATACTGACAGAATCTTGAGACCCATGTTCATAATCTTACTCTGAAGATGTCTGACATTACAGGTGCTTTATGGCAGATGTTTCATCTGTCCAAAGCGTTTGTTTGTTTGTTTGTTTGTTTGTTTATTTATTTAAGAAAAAATCATATTGAATTAGTAAGAAGTTGTAACAATTCCAAAAGACATGAATTTAGACATGAATTTAATTTAGTTGTGAAGTTAAAATCATTTTATTATCTCTTAATAACGTTACACTATGTGGACATATTCTTTCTCAAACGTCCTTGATCAATGATTTATATGTTGGAACATTTAAACTGACAACAAGACCATGTCTTTCCTTTAGTCACTGCAATCACAAAATAAAGTTGAATTAGAAAAAAAAAATCATGTAAGTTTTAAACTCACAACCTAAAAGCAAAACACATTCCTCTGAGTTGCAAAACCGTATTCATAAGGGCCTGAACCCATCTAGGGCCTACAGTTGCCCATGCTTGCAGCTATACTTTGGCTATACAAGAATTATATGACAATAAAGACAACCATAAGCCAAAGCCTGTGGTGTAACTATGTAAATAGGTACACTCATTGTTTGATGGGTGATGGTGCGGTTATCATTATTACAGCCTGTTTAATCATCTTCTCAGTTGTAATTACATGAGGTGACTTGAGCCAGTAAATAATATAATTCACAAATGGAATCCCACTGTACCTGCCAGTAACTTTCCAAGAGCCCTGCATGTCAGCCTGAGATGAAAAACTGTTTTATCAAGCCTTCATCTGTGAACATGCCTCTGGCTTGGGCCTTAAAAATTGACAGGGGTCAAAAGCAATAAGCTCAGATGAACTTTACAATATAAATGGTGATTCCCAGTGTACTTTTCTGAGTCAAAGAGCTTTTACAACACAATTAAGTCTCTTTGTAAACACATACAGTATGTTACTATTCTAAAACTGTATCAGTTTGTATAAATAAAATATACACATTTTCCCCCACGTTTAGCTCACACTATAAAATCTCATTTATGTTTTGCCTGAGCAACCCTGGTCTCATTTCTGATATTTTGTCTTGGTTTTCTAAAACTTTCTAAGATATCATTCTACAAGTTAGTGTTTTATAAATAAAAGACTAAATTTAGGTTTAAGTAGGAGTCTTCATTGTTATCAGTGTTATGTGCATGATTAATTATGAACAAAGTGTAGCAGTCCAAAACACGTGGGAAACTTTAAGTTCCAGATTAAAAGTTGTAAATAGATCACCATCTGTGTCTCTGTAGAGCCATCACCTCTCAGATCTCTGTATGCTATATAAAGTCCTTTATAAATATCTGATCCATGAGCTGAGAGTATGGAAATGTGAGATTCCATGGTTAATTATAAATGATATCTCAATGTATTCATTATCAAACACCCCCATAGCATATCTATTGCAAATATTTTGAGATTTCATTGTGTGGGCTGGTTTTCTATACAGAGATAAAGCCTAGTGTTAGCCCGGGAAGGTTTATAAAAGAATTCCTG
>NW_015547730.1:499783-563984 GCF_001515605.1 Sinocyclocheilus anshuiensis
AAATTTCAGTCCAAAACCAGAGTTTATTTATATCCATAATGAGGTCAGAGAAACTCTTACAGCCATTGACATATGCTCGCAAGTAGCCTACAATAAGCAACGCTTCACTGTTGAAAAAATAAATAAATAACAAATTTATGTTTTAATGAGTGCTAAGTGTCTTTTTTCCCAGAAATATTTCAATCTTATTTTTGCCAAAACATAAAGTCTCCCTGAATTAAATTGAATCACTCTGGCTCTGTGCATGAGTGTTTTATTTTATCATCTGTAATTTGCTTCAAACAAGATTCTTTTATAGTGAATACACATGCAACAGTTAATCATTTCTATATAAATGCGTGAACTATATTGCATTCCACTTCTAGCTAATTTTCTCGAATCTCTCTCTTATTCTCTCATCCTTGCTGCCTCTATGATTGGGTGATATTTTTATGAATCTAGGTCCTGAGGCCACCTGGGGAAAACAGCACCAAATTCAGGCCATGTAACAAACCCGGGACGAGCAAAAAAGGACTTCGACAATGATGTGTCATATCACAACTTTCCACAAACAGAAACAAAACACAGATAATGACATAGTGAAACAGGACTAGCAGCTTGAGCAGCACAGGCTGTTTCATTCATCAAATCTGGATTTACATGTTTCTTTTTTTTTTAATTGGAAAAGGAATATCAAAGATAGGGTAAGTGTGTCTGCTTTTTATGCCTGCCAAAACTTGTTCTTTTTTAAAGGAATGCATTTTATTTAACTGTGGGCCTAGATAGTTTTCTCATTGATGCTGATTATAAGTGGCACAAAAGAGCACAAAAGAGATCTCTAAGAATGAACCTCGTGACACATCTAATTAGAAAACTGACAATTTCTCAGATCAGCAGGTTGTTGCTATTTCAGAGGAACATGGCAAAACAGTGTAAGCTATTCAGACCTGCAGCACAATCTCACAGAGCATTTAATTACGATTGCTTAGCGGAAAAACACAAGTATACCCTGCAGTTGCTGGAATATTTTTTTATTATACATCAGTCAATCAGTTTTAAATGGAACTGTATGCTTCGGTTATGCTGATTGTCACTCTGACCAGCGGCTCAGCAGAGATAATCTACTTTCAATATGGAGCTACAAAATGCCATCTGTTAGAGGCTTCATATGGACACACATTACACTGAAATTTACAATGGAACACAGTCCACACCAAGACAAACAGAAGGAGACAAAATGTCTAGAGCAAAATGGTTTATCATAAATCTTTATGATATTGGCAGTTTACAGTGTCAGTAGTGAACAGTGCTTTTGCCTTGTTCTCCGTTCTCTTGCATTATGCTCAGATTTGTTTGTTAATGACATTTATCGGCATGCATTGCTCCTTTACTTTCAGCTGCTTTTCCTTTCTTTTGTCCTGTGCTCCACTCGACTCATCTCAGAAGTACTATGGTGACCTACTTGTAATTGTCAGGGAGATTAAACTCAGATATGGCATCTATGTGGCCCAAAATGCTGGTGTATGGAACATTGTAACTGTTTCATTGCATGGATGATTTGAGATCCCAAATTTATTTATTTATCTATAGTTAGGCTAGTTAATATTTTAGATCCAAAAAAGAGTAAAACTTTGTTTAGACTTCAAATAGGCCTACGTAATGTCTATAAAAGGCTACATTAGCCCCTAGTCCTTCTCTGAATTTAGCTGTTACTTTATGGAAGAGATTACTGACTTTCCCACGGTTGTCCCAAGTCTTTTTTTTCCCCCTCTGTCCCTTTGTGCGCGCGCTTGCCTGACTCGCGAGCTCCGGAAAGAAGCAGCGGGTATGACGCTGAAGGAGGAGCACGCATGTGGGGATAAGGTTTGTTGAGCTGGTAACATTCAAGGAGAAAGACATGTAGACTTCGGAGAAAGGAATGACGACGAATAGTCTAACAAGTCTGTGATTGTTTGGTCATGGTTTCTCACATCTTCCGTAAGTCGCAATGAATGAGGTTCAGGTAGGTTTAAACTCGTTTATCCGGCCTTGTTGTTTTCGAAAATGGAAAGATAAACTTCCTCACAGAAACTTCAACTAGTCAGGCTTCATTAGGATTGAAGTCGGTTACAGCAGTCAATGGGAAAATATCGACTGTCAAAAAGAAGGGGTGTAAATGTGGACATACGATGTACTTGAGCACCTGCTACCTGTAAAAAAAACGCAAATTTAAAAAGTAATGTAGGACTATGCTACAATATAGCCCTGTCAATTGGTTAACGGTAAGGCAAATGTTACTGCAAGATGTACTTGTATAATAAAAAGCAGTATGCACAATTTAAGGACGAATATTTACACACAAAAAAACAAGTTTATTTAAATGTATGAATGTTTTGCTAATTTATGAGTAATAGGGAATTATCAGTAATAAGGAATTATCAATAATTCCTTGCATGAACCATTAACCTACGTTTGTTTGGATTTTATTAAAAAATATATTATTTATTACTTCTTATAAGTTTCTTATTGTTATACTACATAGTGTGTTTCTGTTATATTTCATATTATTTATCCAATGTTAATATTATTGTGGCGTCATGTTTACCCCGGTGGTGTTTGTGTGGATAACAGTGTTCTCTGTCTTGTTATTAAAGGGCAAAATTGCTGGAGAGGCCTTGCATTGTCCATCTGTGCTGTCAGTACATTTCAAAATAACAAAATATTTTATTAGATAATTAATAATGGGATATTTTATAGTTTCTGGCATTTTTACAGTTAAATGTAACACACACACACACACACACACATATATGTGTGTGTGTGTGTGCATTTACAGTGCAAAAGAGTGTTGAGGGATAAATAGTTGCTGTGAATTACAGACTGACAGGTTTCTTCATTTCTCTTTCCTGTAGGTAAGAGCGGTTGGCACTCCGTCAGTCATTCGGCACCGTCTGTATCTGCAATCTCAACCAGTGTGAATGAGGACGTACCATGCTCCTGGATATATGCTGCTTTTTTAGTTCCAGTTTTATCTGTTTTACTTACTGAGACCTTCAAATCTGTTCTTTTCACCTGTGATCATGATTAAAAGTGAAAACAAAAGTGAACGGGCACTGAGAAGTGCATCTCCACACAGGAATGCTTATAAATCAGACTTCCATTCCATCAAATGCTCATTTGATGGAAATGTATCAATCAGCTCGACTTCACCCTTCTCCAACGGAGGCAGTGACTCCCGAGGCAGACCTTCGGGCAACAAAGTGAGCAAAATAAAAAATATATTCTTGCAAATGGATGAAAAGCAGAGTCAAGACAGTCCCAATATCAGCAAACCCACGTCACCCAAATTTCCACTGGATTCTACCCCTTACAGATCCAGTCTGAGTAGTGTTACCAGTCTAGATTCAGCCTCCTTTGAAGCACGGAAAACAGAGGATGTTTCCATTGACAAGGCAGCACTGGCTGAGAAGTTCTCAATGACCAGGAAGCTGTTTGAGAGTGGCCTTAAAGAGCGGTCTCCAACAGAGAGATCTGGCTCTCCAAAAGTTATCTGGCCTCAGCTAGTGGAAAGAAAAGACAGGAAAGCATCAGTTACTGGAGAGAGAAATGACAAACCTAAAGAGCTAGAGAAACAGGCAAAAGAAAGGGAGGACAAGGAAAAGGGAAGAAGCGAAAGTGAGACACCACCACGTAAGCTGAGTGTGTCAATGAATGCCGGGCCAATATCCAGACGTCTGGAGAGTTTTATGTTGGACAGTGATAGTGAGTCCCTGTCAGCTGCTCCTTCCACAGAATCCCATAGTCCCATTAGTCATTCCCAGTCACTTTCCGCTGCTAGCGACCATTCGGATCCCCCTTCATCACCAGACAGCTGTAGTTCCCCTACCTCTTATTCACTATGGGCTGATTCTCCTACTGAAACATGTTTGCCCAAGTTAAATGGTTCAGATTCATATGGTACCACACTGAATGGAGTCTGTATGGAGACATTACATAACACTAGTTCCACAGCTGAAGAACATATTAAGTCCTCAGAAGATACAGTCTCATCAGAACCCACTCTTGTGTATACAAGCGAAAAGATCCACCACTTGTCTGCAAGGAGTACCACTAGTCAAGCATCTGTAGCTGAGGATCCTGCACTTCAAGAGCAGCAAGGTGAAGGCAAGAATAGTGAGAAGGTTCCTGGTTTGTCCACGGTCAGAGCTGAGCTGGTGGTGGTGAAGACCGAATCATCTGAAAGCGAGGGCAATGAGGAGGAACATGTTGAGGATGATGTTTTTGAAGAGGCTGGCAAGGAGAACCAATCCCCAAATCGCAATTCTGAGAGGGTGTTGACCAGCAGCGAGGAGCTCCAATTAACATTCCTTGGGAAGGAATCAAAACAGAGCATTAGGGAACATGAGGAGGAATGGAGGGCGTGTGAGGAATCTGTACAGACTGGAAGAGAGGAAGACTATAGAGGGGAGGGAAAGTTTCTTGAGTACATAATGCATAAGGAAGACGAGGAGGAGGAGAAAAAAGACAATGAGGAAGTAGAACTAAAGACAGACCGAACTGAAGAGGAGGCAGTACTGGAGACTGTTATGAGGGAGAGTGAGCAGAGAGCTAGCAATGTTGACGATAAGGAACAGCAGGATGAACAGAGAGAAGGAGAGGACGAGGAAGAGGATGAGGGAGTAGAGGAAGCTGTTGAAGCTTTAGAGGAGGACGATGATGAACGAGAGATGGAAGATGTCTTAACAGGAAAAGAGAGGCAACAGCAAGATGATCAGGGATCAATTGGGAAGAGATCTTTAATTTGTGGAATTGAGAATGCTGCCTTTGTGGATGACAAGGACAACAGGACCGATTTGGAATGTCAAGTGAAGGAGGAATTCCAGGAATTTGAGGAACTTCCAGGACTCTCTGATGAGGAAGACCTCACTCCAAAGAGAAAGATCAAGTTCTCTACAGCACCAATCAAGGTATGTCTCACCCAATCTTACTTTGTTTAGAAGAAACTCTATATTTATATTTAGTACTTCAATGTATTTTTTATTCAGCTTCAGCATTTATTTGTTGGTCCCTCTGAAAGGGTTTAGAAGGTTTTCTTTAGAGCCTGAAGGAATTAGCCTGCCGGCAGTGACCCAAATCTGTGTTTGCACCTTTAGCAGATGCCCGTGGCTCAATTCGGTCAGCACCTCAGTTCTTACTTTCACAAAGCATGTACTATCGCATCTATTATTCATGTTTATATGACAAGATCCTACTTGCTTTAAGGTATTTGGCACCCATGTCCTGTATTTGTTTTGCCCCAAAACACAAACAAACTTTTCTTTTAGTGTGAGGAAAACATTATACTTATACTATACTGTTTTATTGATTCTTACGAATTGTGACATTGTCAGGGTTCCTGCTACAGTGTAAAATACCTTCTACCAAGAATATTTAAGATAACAGCTCTCAACCAAGGTGCTGTCTGAGCTTGCGTTACTTCAGGCATGTAATATCCTCTCATGTTCTGACAGTTTTTTTTTATATGTGTCATTCATTTAGTTCCATATCTTAGGGCTTTACCTCTGGTCTCAGCTGATATGACTCTCACGATTTGAAATTTCATGTAACAGATAAGCAATATTTTCTGAAATAGAACATTTATATTAAAGCCATCAGTCAAGTCTCACTAAAACTGTTTATAGAAACTGACAATTTAATCGGCTAGCATACAACTAATTGTACTATACAAGCACTATACAAAAATTGACAAAAACTGGGTTTCTAACCCAATTCATTGCTTGATACAATGACCGCTTTTAAGAACTAATGAACTAATCACTGGATTTGCCCAAGTTTACCAGGTTAGTGGTATAAAATCTCTGGCACATCAGTATTTTTTATCTTGTTTTCCAGTACAAATAACTAAACATTCGTAAACCAAGAGATGTTTACTCGAAAACCCAAATAATGAAAGATAAATCTTTTTTTTTTTTTTTTTTTTAAATGTGTCCACTGTCAATGTTAAGTGAGTTTATGCTTAAAATGTGGAAAAATAGCAGCCAATAGAGTAAGAAAATAAATACTTCTCGTGAAGTGTATGGAACTCTGGTGTCCTTGCCAAACTGACTCCTTGGCCCTTATCAGTTTTGCCTGTTGAATTGACTCAATCACTTTACATTCTTCTCTCCACCTATAGCTGTTAGAGCATATTGACTACCGTCACACCATCTAGGTGGATGCTGGTGGTTGAGGAGAGACCCCTAAACCCATTGTAATGCGCTTTGAGTATACATTAGTATCTAAAAGCAATGTAAATGCTTCATTCATTCATTCATTCATTCATTCATTCATTCATTCAGGGAGACACAGGGAAAACAGGTTTTATTATGCCATTTGCAGATATATGTTTAATACTTAACTGTGATAAATGCTTTTTGCACCTTTTTTTTTAAACTTGATAGCAAGTAAACCAGATATCAACATTAGTATTTGTATATGTCTGTGAATACATTTTTTTATTACTTTTGGAGAGACATTTTTGTGTAAATCTTAAACACAAAGTCATATATATATACATACATATATTTTGCTAATTTATCGTGTTCTTCTAATTTATTTAATTATTTATTTATTTGATTTATTGGTGTTTTCTCATGTGTATTTGTTACCATAAATCTGCCCCAAAAAACAAATAAATACAAAACAAACTGTGATTGCTCATTTTACTTGTCTTTGGCTACAGGAGACTAATGCTAGTCAGTACAGATTTTCAAAATTTAGTCATACTGTATAACAGATCAAAGCAAAACACACAACTCTTTGATCTTACTTCATCTGCCAGAGACCAGGCATTGGGTTGCGTCAAACAGAAAGTGCATTGTGCTGTCATTCATGTGTGTCTGACTTTGGGACCTCTTGAACGTGGAGTGTTTTAAAAGGATCCTGTTAAGGGAAGGGAAGGTGTTCTGTCTTTTTCTGTGTGATTGGATATGAATATAAATCATCTCATCATCTGTCTGTACCAATTCAATGCTGTGGAAGCTCTTGCATTTGCATATTAATCAGAGTATAAATCTAATATACTAAACCATTGATCAAAGGAAATAAAGAAAGACATATTAAGTGTGTTACAGTAGGTGGCAAAAGTCCACTGTTTTGACTGCCCAAAACCAGTCAATAACTAGAGGCTGTATGTGTTTGTGTGTAAGGGTGTTTCATTCCCTGTGAACCTTGCAGTTGTTCTCAGCACTCTTAAAAGATCTCTTAAGTTTGGAAACCAGGTCATGTATTTCTTCAGAGCCTGGCAGACTGAAGACGCCATGGATTTATAGTCTGGGTCAGAACACACACCAAATCAGAATATCATAACTCAGTGTTTAATGTGTCACTCTCCCAAACATCCCTTCCTCCTTGGTGTGTCCTCCTCGAGTGTGTAGAGTAGGTCAGTGTCAGTTTGTTTGTTGTGTATTTATAGAAATGGGATAAGCGGGAGGTAACTAACATTTGTCTTACACTATGATGCATTTTCTCTCTAAATCAGGAAGCTTGGGTCTCCCTTTGTAAACATATTATAGTGTTCCTACATGTTTCGTTTCTACATTTTTGTTTACTCAGCCCTCAGGATGCGCCTGTTTCTGTATTTGTGGAGCTCTTGTGTTTACTCATCCTGTTTTCCATATATAGGATCAAGAGGAAGTGAGTTGCCTGTCTCATATAGGTTGTGAATGAGGATTACCTTTCAACAGATGTTTGTGTTGGACATCTTTTGATCTTTGATGAGACAATGGGTTTTGAATATTAGCTCATTAAGTGTTTTTTCTCTACTTGACAAAATATGGTGTCTTCAAAATCCATCTTTAACCCAAAAATGCTGTTTTTTTTAATCACCCTTCAAAAAAGAAAATTCTGCCATTTACTTATCCTCATGTCATTCCAAACCTGTATGATTTACTGTATTCTGTGGAACACAAAATATGATATTTTAAGAACTCTTTTTGTCCATTCAGTTGAAGTCAATGGTCACCAGAACCGTTGGTTTCCATTAATTCCATTCAAATTTTAAGTTTTAAATCCCATTAAATTATTAAAGGCCAGGATTTCTCAATTATTTTTGCTGACTTGTTCTTATTTCACACCAACTTGTTAACAACCAAGTTTGTTTTAATGCTGCCAAAGGACATTTCTTTACTGGAACATGTTAGATTTCATTATCTTAATATTTCTTGGTCATGGCGCGTTTATGCAATTCGAACTGTGGGATTCAGGTTTGACGCTCGACCTGAACGCTATGACATCTGTTGTTTTTTCCTTATTGTAAGTCTTAGTTCACTGACAGACTCTCTCATTCCCAGGAAGAAATAGTCCTGTGTTCTTGCTAAAAAGCCATGGCTTAAAAGAGTGAGAGAGGGAGGGAGCGAGATAGAAAGAGACACTGTGCTTGAGCATGTTTGGGAAGAAAAGGACATTGTTCAGAGGTGCACGCTTACTCCATGACAACTAGAGTCGCTAGACAAAAGAAAGCGGAGCGAGAATAAATGAAGGGAAGGAAAAATAGGATTGTAGTGGAGAAAAAAGATGAAGGGGAAGTATGGATGGAGAAAGCAAAAGTAAAATGGTTTAAGACAAATAAAGAGGAAATACTGTTACTTTGCCATGTCTAATTGATTTTGAGGCAGTGTTTTCCTTCTGTTTAATTCTACTGCTGTACTCAGTCCAAGTCTGGTGCCAGTATTAGGAATGCATACTATTGACTGACCTGCTTTTTAACTGCCTGTGTCAGCCTAAGTAAGCCAATGACAAAATGCTGTGGGCATGTAATTTAGCTAGCACCTTCATTAGGGTGTGGCCACTTTTACCTTGTATGGCAAAATTCTGCAGGTGAAATGCAGCATCTCAATAGGTATCTGCATCAGAAAACAATTAGGCCTAAGTTAAACTTTGAACATGCAAATTCACCATTTTAGCCAATATAAAACTGTGCTTCATGCATATTGACAATGGACTTTCTTTGCCAGTAAAATTTCACAAGTACTTTTTAATACTGCAAATTAATTATTTTTGCACATTTGTAGCATTATGTGTGGAATGAAGAATTGTATTGGTCTCTCTTTTTTTCTTGTGATTCAAAGAATAGCCTAGATACTGGCGCTTTCGAGCTTGAAAAGGTTTGCAAAAAACACATCATAAAAGTAGTCTATATGACTGCTGTGCTGTTTTCCAAGTGTCCTTGCATTATATGTGGAACCAGCCAAAATTGAATTCATTATTTACAGAAAAATCTTGACATCTTTCCTAACTCTTCTTGTCATGTTGTTGAGAGAAATAGCGGTGTCTGATTTGTGAACTAATCACTCTTGACTCAGATCTTTTCAATAAACTAGCTGGTTCACAAAACTGGTCTGAATGATTTGTTCGCAGATTAGTCAGCCCCATTTCTTGAGTTCAGCTTAATGAATGAATAATCCATTATCAGCTGTTAACAGCTCACTGGAAAAAAAAAATCAGGGAGTAATAACTTAAATTTCAGTCTGTTCCTCACGCAAAGCAATTGTATCTCTTCAGAAGACTTGGAATACAGTTGGAAGTCATATAGACAACTTTTATGGTGTCTTAATGTGTGTTTTGAGCTTGAATGCCTGAGTCCTTATTCATTAGGATGTGTCAAGTTGCTAAATACTGAGTAGGTATTAACATGTAAATGTGGGCAGTAATAAACAATCAGATTTGAATGAGTCTGAATGACTCATTTATTCAGAAATGATCTGGGTGGACTTTGTCTTATCAGAACATTATTTTACATCAGCATTCATTGTGAATTCAATAAATCACAGATTCAGCTATGCAAGGTGATGGCCTTTGTGTGGGTGTGCACAGGTGTGTTATTTAATGTATTTCCTCTTCTTCAGGTGTACTTTACCTTCTCTAATGAGGATTATGATCGCAGAAATGATGATGTGGACCCTGTGTCTGCATCTGCTGAGTACGAGCTGGAAAAGAGGGTGGAAAAGATGGATGTTTTACCTATAGATATTCAGAAAGGTTTCTTTGAAACATTTATCACAATTTATTTCCCCTGGTATGAAATTCTTGAGAAAGTCAATTAACTGTAGAATTACTGTATTTGAGGTGCCTGTTTTGTTGTGTAGGAAACGATGGCCTGGGAATCAGTATAATTGGTATGGGAGTTGGGGCAGATCAAGGACTGGAGAAGCTGGGGATTTTTGTGAAGACCATCACCGAAGGAGGCGCAGCTCACCGGGATGGACGGTAAGAACTTGTCTTTTGACTTGGATTTATGCAATCCAGAATAAAACTTTCTTTGTGTGATAGCGAACAATGTGAGTAACAGATTATGGCTATTCAGCTTTCAAATAAAACAAGCATTGGTGTTTTGTCTTAACAGAATTCGGGTAAATGATCAGATTGTGGAGATAGATGGAATCAGTCTGGTTGGTGTCACTCAACTCTTTGCTGCTACTACATTGAAGAACACCAAAGGTCTGGTCAAGTGAGTATCGACACACCAAGCTGAACATAAAGTGACCTGTTTGCAGTTTTAGTTAAAGTTCACTAAGGTTCTGGGTTCAAGCCCCACCAGGAACAAGCTGTGAACTCACACCATTGTGTCCTTGATCAAAGCAGCTCACTCCACGTTGCTCTAAAGGGATTTTCCCTGTATTATGTAAGTTATGAACATGCATCACATACTAAGGAGGAAATGTCTGGTAATGATTCACCAGGGCAAATCTAATCTCATAGTCAGTATAATACCAGCAACGGTCATAGTCCTAGAACTGTGTGAAGGAATTTTATGTCCTCCAATGCAGGTTTCTCATTGGCCGGGAGAAACCAGGAGTGGAGAGCGAAGTGGCCCGTCTGATCAATGAGACTCTACAACACGAGACAAGCCCTGAAAACCAGGAGCCAAAAGATAAAGACCACCATAAACCCAAAAACCATCAGCTACAGGATGAAAAACAGATTTCTCAAATCCATGACCAATATCACGATCAACAGGAAATTGAACCACTGGCTGAAAAGAGTGTTGTGCAACAGGTATGTGAACATGTAAAGATAAGTTTGATGTCATGAGTAAATGAGTCACTAATAATTGTTGGGCCCATATTATGACTGATACAGGATAAACAGAGAGAGACCGAAAAGAAGCAGGGGGCGGAGGATGCATCAAATGACTTGGTACAAGAAGTGTTTTCACAACTGAGAAGCCAAGGCGTTGATCTACCTGAAGATATCGATCCTACTGAGTTAGAACAAAAATTCAAAGAGGTATAATGTGAATTTCCACATACTGTAACTTATTCATCATTATGAAATGCTTTCTTTCTCACTTTAATTCTCTTTTATAGCTGCAGATAAAACACAGTGTCACAGTAGCAGAACTCAATCAGTTGAGAGAGAAGGTAGGATGCTTATAAAAATGCTCATTTCTTATTTAGTATATTGTCTTACCTGCGGAGTTATTTAACTTTTTGTGTGTTTGCCATTTTAAAGCTGCCAGTGAGCGAAGCCGAACGTAAGTCTTGGGAGACTCGAGGTGCAGCTCTTGAAAGGAATGTGGAAGAGAGCAAGGAGCGTATTGAAAAGTTGGAAAAATACTGGCTTGATGCTCAGGCCCTCTGCAAAGCCATCAACCAGCGTTTTAATGAAGCCCAGAGTCAACATGATTCCCTAAAGCTCAAATACAATAAGAGCATGATGCTTCTACAGGAGCATGAACAGAGGTGTGTTTGAGCATGTAATGTGTTGTCATAGCAGAATCTTTCTGGGAAGTTTGGTCAGGCGTTCTTGGAAATGTACTGATTCGTGAAAGCCTGTATCAAGGTGAATTATTAGAAATTCTAATGTTCCATAGAGAAATACATGAGACAAGAGAATTGAGAAAAAGAAGAGAAGTGAATTGTCATGTTTTGTTAATGGTGGGGCTGTTCTTGACTTGTAGAAAAGCTGAATATGCAAGGAAAGAGGCAGAGCTGACGAGAAAACTGGAGCAAAGGGAGAGAGAATACAAGAGCACTGTGAGGCAATTACAACATAAGGTAAAACTGCAGCCTGTTCGTGGTAATCTCTCATTTCGAACGAAGTGAGATTACAATCATGAACATCTTTCTGGTCTTGTTAATATTTTGCGATGTGGCTTCACTGGGTGAATGATTGAATGTGCTACAAATGTTTCAGTTACCTGTTCTGTAACTTCCAGAGTGGTCGGCACAAAAATTTGGTCAGATTTTCGCATGTGATTTGTCTTTTCAGACATTAGGTAGCACTTTTAGAAAAGCAGAAATACACCGGTTACTACAGTACACAGAACTCTATGCAACTTTCCGTTTCTGACACCCACTTGTCACAGAAATTAAGTAAAAAAGTATTTATATGTTTTCAAACGGCATTTGATATTTTTGTAATCCCTCTGGTTTTTAGCCAACAACACCAAATATAAGAGTACAGAGGCAAGAGAGCTGATTTTGGATTCTTCCTCTGCTATTTACTGGTTCTATCCTAGTATTAGAGATTGTGTGGATTTAGTGTGTGCCGAGCTTTGACATTTTTCAGACCTGGGGGCTGGAACAGTCTTGTGCACTTACTTTCTGTTGTGTGAGACCGCAAGGGTGCGTACTGGGACAAGCTCACTTTTGCTTAACAAGATACAGCAGCAGCTCTGGTCTTATGACCAAAAGCATTGATGTTATTGGTTGGGCAGCTTTATTCGCAGATATTAGAACACCTCATTAGCAAAAATCAGCAGCTGCATATTTATCACACTGAATTTTCACTCTAAACATTCGTCTTGATGATTCATTTGTTGCGGCCTTTATGGTTAGGATTTGTTGCGACTGTTGGTGTTGGTGTTGCACGTAATGATTAAGCTATTAAACAGATTAATTGAACATATATTAGTTATCCATGCGAAATCGTAGCAGAAAAATATAGAGCCTTTTCTACCTTATGCTTATCCTAGTATGGCACTAGCAATGCCAAGGTTATGGGTTCAAATCCCAGGAAAAAAGCAAAAGCTGTAATCTGAACATTTTTTTTTTAACTTGAATGCAATGTATGTTGCTTTGGATAAAAGCATCTGCCAAATACATAACATTTCTCTAGACTCTATATGCACATAATACCTATCTGCATTTCTCAGATAGCTTGTCTGGAGGGCCGTACTGGATCAGACCAGCCAGAAGAGTCTTGCAGCCCTGCAGGAGAGAGTCAACCTAGCAGTCCAACCTCCGGTTCCTCTGAAAGAAATGGACTATCTACAGATGACCTTCACTCTGGTACAGAAGAGCTGGTCAAATATACAGTGGGTACGGAAAGTATTCAGACCCCCTTCAATTTTTCACTCTTTGTTATATTGCAGCCATTTGCTATAAAAGCTGGTCAAATATATAGTTTGATTTATAAAATATATAGTTTAGCTGTAATATCTTACCCTAGTTTGTTTGGCCAGATTGTAACACCTTTTATTAATAATTATTTTTTTCAGAAACAGTTCTTCTGGTTTTGAGATGTTGGTGTATGTCTGTTTGTCCTCAGATGCAGACTGGGGAGATGTTCCTCAGACGGCTCGACTGGACTGCAGTGTATACAGAGCCAAAGCCAAGCTGGCACAGGGATCTCAGCGCAAGCGGCCCTCCCGAAGTAAACTCAGAGAGTCCGCGAAAGGCTCACAGGCACCAAGCCAATCACAGGTGCGTTGAACCACAAACATTCAAAAAGTGTGATCTGTCCTGTTTTTTTTTTTTCTTTTTTGCTTATGGTTTATTATACAAAACAAAAGTTTTCCAGTTTGACTACAAGCAGCTTCTTAAAAGGAGAATTTAATGCAGATTTTTACAAATACAGTACATTTTTCAGTTATGTACCATACATAATTATAGTAACAGGTTTGACATTTTAAGATTGTCAATTACTGACAAGCATAACGCATAATATTTTGAAATAGTTTACTATTTTACAGAGGGAAAATATGAAGAGGCCCAAACAAACTTTTGTTTCCATCAAAATGTGCAAAATCATATTACTCAGTTAAGTTGTTGGATTTTCATTGGTGTGTTGAGAAAAGCTTATATTAAAGTCCGCGTGAACCGGAAGTTGCTGCCGACTGAATTTCAGTATGATGACGTATTTCCAACTGAAACAGAATATTGAGTAGAGGGCAGGGTTTTTATTTTTGTGCTCCTCCTCTCATCTCTCACTCGCAGCAAACTAACGGTTGGAGGGGTGTGGTTAAGCATATTCTGCCCAAGCCGTCAAACTGACATCATCAGAGAAGCCATGCCATTCCAGAGTGGAAGCAAATGATCAGATTTTGATTAAAGATTTGACCAAGACAAACAATTTTTTTCAGAAGATTAACTTAACATGGATTAATTATTGACCTTAAGACTAGCAATGTACGCTAACAAAATAAATATTGTACATTTTGATTTCATGCGGACTTTAACACTTTGAAAATTGGATCAAGTTTTATATTTATATATTTTACTCTACTGCTCTTATGGGTGTTTTGTGATGTGTCTTCACTGTATGATTGAATGCTACACTAACTTAAGGTTCTGTAAGTGACGTTAGTTGTTCTGTAACTTCCAGGGTGTTCATTTTTATTTACACACAGCCTCTGTTTAATGTATTGACATTCATCCTGTATGTTTTGACTAACAATTTGGATTGAAGAAATCATAGTTCCCTTTCATGGGAACTTCGAACTGCGTCCTCTAGGGGTCGCTATGGGGAACGCCTCGTCGTGACCCGTGTCTGAAGCATACATTGAAAAACACCAACTCGTTGGCCGGCGACAGCCATGACGTCACTACCAGTGCGACTATAGTATAAATAGGCGCCGGGAGCACACATCATTCTCTTCTTCGTCTTCATTGACTGTTTTGTTTGAAGCGTGCAGAATAGAGATCTCTATTCATCTCATTATGGCGAGCACTAGCAAAGCGTTTAAGGATGTGTGCATCCGTGTTGACGTTGTTTAACATCTGATGACACACACGATCTATGCGTTATTTGTTTGGGCGAAGAGCACGCACGCGATGCCTCCAAGGGGGCAATCGGCGTGCACTGCGAGCGTTTTTTCCAAGGGAAAAAGCTCCGCTCTCATTCATCTCTCTTTTCGAGGAAAAAGGGGCAGCTGTCTGCTTCCCGCGATTCAGGACCCGCCGCTGCTGAGGCACGGAAGGGAATGAGCTCGTGGGGATCGCAGGTGGATCTGGCCGATGAATTTGAAGAGAGGTTTCCCTTTCGCGATCGTCGGCTGTGCACGAGAGTCAGCCGCTGGAGGATGATGTTATTTTGTTAACATTGTCTGATTCAGGAGCCAGTGCTCTGCTGGGATCAGCCCAAGCAAAAGCAGGAAATGTCTGAGCATTTCCATCTATGGGCTGCTCTTTCAGAATGCCACGAGAACCCATTAGAATGGTATTTTTAAATCCATGTTCTGGTAAGTGTGCACGTAAAGTCTTTGTACACTTTCTAAAATCCACATAGCTGGTAAGTTATCTCATTTTTAGGAATCTGTGTGCGTACAAGACAACAAACAGGAAAGAACAAACAGTGAAAGAAGGCGGTCTTACCTCGAGAGCCTAGCCATACCTGTTCCATCCATACAGTTTGGTCACGACCAAACACATGAACCAAGAAGTGAAGGCAGAGGTGATGTATTTATGCAGAGCCAAACACCCCACGGAAGCAGCAGCACACAAGCCAGCCTGTCGCCACCTAAAGACTCCTCCACTCCCCAGTCCCCATCCTCCTCACAGTCCTCCTCTAGTTTGTTCCTCAACCTGAGAAACAGGAGGAGCAAAGGCAAGGAGCGCAGCAAGAGCAGAGCATGCAGAGGTACAACTGATTTCTTAGAGTATTTTTTATTTATATCTTCTGCTTCCACTGGTCATCTGCTTAGGCTCTTCAATATCAGCCTGAAGACTAAGAGGAAATGTAAAAGATATTGAATTGTTCTTTTGTTTTTCAGATGAAGAGAGTGATGGTTCACCAACACGAAAGACCAAAAGACGATTCCCAGATTTCAGGTATGGCCTTGCCAGCAACTTTGCCAAAATTACAATAGGACATTACAATTGGAGGAGATGAACCACTTGTAGAAAAAAAATGAATGGGACAAATCACAAAACTGCAGAAAGCCCCACCTTTCAGTTAAAGGAATAGTTCACCCAGTTCTTTCACCATTTATTCACCCTCATGTCATTTCAAATTTGTATGGCTTTCTTTCTTCTGTAGAAGATATTTTAAAGAAAGTTTCAGCTGTTTTTGTCCATTATTATGAAAGTTAATTGGACCAGAACTTTCAGGCTCTCCAAAGGCTAGAAATAATTAAATCCACATGACTCGAATGGTAAATTCAGAGATCATAAAGCATAAATAATCAGTGAGGTATCACATTAAGGCCAATTCACACTGCACCGACAGACGCTGATCAACATGGACAATCAGATTGCAGTACGTTACTTAGACATTCCACGACTGGACTAAAGTCAATTTAGCATGTTCAATCAGCAAAATCGAGATATTCAACATATGCCAACAGGGGTCTGATCAGACAAAATCTGACAAAGTGTCTGTTGGCATTTGTCGGTCCGGTGAGAATTGGCCTTTAGTTGACTTTTAAGCTTTGTGTTATCATATTTGATGCATTTTGATGCTTTGATCAAGGCTTTTTGATATGTTCATTATACAAAGTGACACTGTCATCTTTTGAGGAAACTTTGTATAGATTAATTTATCACTACTTTTATGTCCTTTTTGGAGCTTGAAAGCTTTGGACCCCATTGACTTTCAGAATATGAAAAAAACAATGAAACTATTTTTCAAAATATGTTCTTTTTGTTTTCCATAAAATAAAGAAAGCCATCGTAGTTTGGAAGGACACAGGGAGAACTTAAATTATCACACTTTTTATTCCTGGGTGTTGTTTAAATCCTAAAACATGCAAGTGCATAATTTTATAATTAAGCATGATATAATGTAGAATATATTATTAAAATGTAGTCTTGACAGAGAGATATCTGTCTTTCCCCAATCAAGTAGATAAGGCCTGAAATTTAAACTGTTCTTCCGCTTTCTTTTGTGTTGCCCTGTAGTGGTATCCGCAGATCCGGAGGCAAAGGCAAAAAACGGGAGAGCATCACACTGAGAGGATCTGTAGGGAGCAGGTGGGAATATTTGATCTCCTAATATTAACCTACTACATTAGCTGAAGTTAAATAGTTTAAAATCATTTCAAAATGTGCAGGTCTTCTCTGATATAGATCAGTTAGCAGGGATTCTTTGTCGTCCAAATTCAGGGGATCAGGAGAGTTACTGGATGAGTCCAGCGGCAATGTTTCCCCCTCTAGTTCCATCTCTTCCATCCCTTCCTGTATGCCATTTTCCTGGTTTGGGGACAGAGAGAAGGAAAAAGAGAGAGAGCGAGAAAAAGAGCGTTCTGCGTCCAGTGGCAGTCTGCCTCATACTCCTTCAGAGGCATACATAGAGGATCGTGCAAACAAAGTGAGTAGGGTCCAGATGTTTTATTTTCATAACTGTCTTGAATAAGAGAAAGAAATTAATTAATAAGTTATGTGATTTAATGCATGCTTTTTTAAGTGATTAATTAATTAGGCTTAAGCCGTTTAAAATGAATTCAGTTTGCAAGGTTGCAGTTGGTTGCATTCCTGGATGTCATTTTAAGTTCATATTTAAGCAGTCTCATTGTGTTCAGTCTTTGATCCTAACAGGAAGTGAAGTTTTGTAATTAGACATATTCTGAAGGCTGTACTGTACTAAAAGTCTGAAACATACTGAATATCTGCTTTTTAAAATCTAATTTTAAGATGGCAATAAACAAAAGTTTTGGGAATTTGTTAAAAAACTAATGAATAGGAAATGTTTAAGAGTCTACACTATTGTAGTACTCGTTTGTACAAAAGGTCAGATGTTCTTACTTCTTTTTGAACATTCGTGAATTTTGCTGAATGACATGATGATCATCACATTGGACCCTACTGTATGTCATTTTGCTTATGCAGAATGTGTGTTTATGAAATCTTCTTTAAAACAGACCAACTTCTCCTGGCCAACCCTTCTCTCTCACTCCTTAAATTTGGTAGAGTATTCAGTTGGTACTCCAGCTAATGTATCTTTTGTGTGAGGACGGTAATACACTCGGTTTATAGCAGTTGCTACTAACCTTAGTGGACTAGTTTTTGGTGTGGCTTTGTTGAAAGATGAAATGCTCCACTGTAGTAAATGCATTCTTTCACAATATACCCTTTGGCCCACATTGATAAAGCCCAATCCTGTTTCATAATGGAGCATTGCCGTGAACTGTGTTAATTTAGTGACTAGACGTAGTTTTGTGTCTGAGAACATACCCTATAGGGAATGATAGTTTTGATGGTTTTAATACTTTAATAACTTGATTTAATTCAGGTTTAGACATTCATTAGTTTCACTAACACATGATAGGGATACAAGTAATACAATGTAGTTTTGTGTTTCTACTGGTTTTGGTTTCTGGAATTGTTCTTCACTGGTACAGTTTTCCAGACTCTGAAGGTAATATCACCACTTGTCACCACTCCATTCACCACATTTAGTTCAAACAAGCATTCAAGAGGAAAAAAAATTATCAATTGAAGCGCCGAATACAGCGAATAAATGTGTTTAGGGTAATTTAGAAATTGAGTCAATGACCTTTCTTTCTCTCTCTCTCTGTCTCTCTCTCTCTCTCTCTCTCCCTCCCTCCCTCTCAAAGGTTCTCAACTTTTTTTTATTATTATTAAGATGTGTACACTCACATGTATTCAAGGTATAAGGGATTTTTTTTTGTGCTTTTTACAACATTGATATCATTTAAATTTACATGCATACATTTCTGTGATCTTTGCACATAAACAGTTTTTTTTTTTTAAGTTTTCATTATCTTGTTTGTCAGTGACCCAATTACACTGAAACTCTGTCTTGTTTAAAAGGTTTTTTTAGCGTGAACGTTGAGGAACTGGTTAGATATTTGCATTGATATTACACATTTAGTGACCCTTAAGCCATTAGCATTATCTGCTTTAAAAGTGCATGCTTATTAGCATCCCATCCTGTAAATACTGTATATGTGGAAACTGTTTGTGAGTAATTGTTTATGTGTCTGTTTGTGTATGTTTACATGTGTATGTCCCCGTGTCCTACTTATTACAGAGCTTGTCTGTTACGGATGATTCGATCGCAGGTAGTCCTCGCTCTGTGTTGGCGGGGTTACTCAAAGAGCCCCGTCTCCTCGGGCGCTCGCACACACATACCTTCTCCTCCTGCGAGGTGAGAGTCCGTGGGGTCACAACTGCATGAGCTTTTCCTGTAGTTAATGGTTAGCAATCGTCATATGTGTATATTTGATCAGCCCTGAACTTGAACTTTTAGTTTGTGAGGTGTTTTGAAGAGGAGAGCAAGTATCGTGGAATGTGTGCGTCATGAGGGAGGAATGGAAAGAATGAGATTATACTCATAGCTTTGAGAAAGAGAGGTGATCGTTCACCACGCATGTCGTTGTGTTTCACTATTATAGCGTGGCTCAGGCCTGCAGTATACAGGTGCAGTCACATTAGTAAAGTTTCAGCGAGTCACTTTCAAACCAAACAGCTTTCTGTTGGTCAATGTGCAGAACATGTGTGAACTTTTCTCATGGATTTCTATTGAAATTACTGGATTTCACTTGTGAAATTTCATCAGGCAACAGTAAATGTGACTTTTAGGCTCTTCCATCTGTGTATAGTGAGGCACAGGATAGCAGGTTTCTCCCCTCTTAATACATCCAGGCTGTTCACTCCTGTGCTTCCTGCCTATGGTTAGGATCTTTCCGCAATAAATTCTGTTATCCATGTGGAGTATATGGGTGTGGTTGTGAGTGAAGCAGCTCTCCAGTGTCATTTTTATGTGTACGGTATGTGGAATTTCCCAGATGATTGCAACAGTCTTTCTACGCCCTGTTGGTAAGGTGTTGCCACAGGTAACATTATTTTACAAGTTGTGTTGGGTGTGTCAGTGGCTAAGTATTAAAGGAATAATTAAAAAAAAAAACAAAAAAAAAAACTGTATGACATTCTATGCATTCTTCAGAGGAACCCAAAAGGAAGCGTTCTGAAAAATGGTCGCACTGCTCTTTTCTATAAAATGGAAACATTTTATGAAATGTCCAACTCCAAAATGGTCAAAAAAGCACAATGAAAGTCTCATAAAAGTAGTCTATGAACAGGGGTGTAAAATACTTGAGTAATTTTGCTTGTTTACTGTACTTGAGTATTATTTTGGGGGATTTGTACTTTATTCAAGTACAATTTAAACTGACTACTTGTACTTTTACTTGATTACATTTCTGAAGAAAAAACAGTACTTTTTTACTCCTTACAATTTTATTTCATCTTGAAAAGTACATTACATTTTTATTTTATCTGATGCACATTTAATATGGTAAACGGAAGCTCAAACATGCGTGCTTGACGTGAGAACCAATGATCATTGTTTTCATTAATCAAGCATACACATTTCGACTGCAGTTATGACTTTCATCAGGTAATGTCTGGCTTCAAAAGTTCACCATCAAATCTGAGGAAACATATTGAGGTAGCAAAGTTGTTTTCCCAAAAAAAGGTTTATTCGTTATTCTTTCTGTTTTGATAGAGCTATTAGCTGTGTAATACATTGGCTGAATGCACAAGATTGAGTGCAAATAAAATCAGTGATGAGAATTTAAATACAAGTAAAATTTTTGTGGGAGTGATTGTTTTTTTTAATTAAATGTTACAAATCTCCAAAAAAGTGTTTAAATTAACATTTTATGTTAAATTAATTGTAATTCATGTTTAGTGATGTTCTTACCAGGTAGTGGATAAGTTGTATTTATAATATGTCATTATATGACATATTGAATAGCTTATTATCATTATCTTAATAATTACATGATTTGCTCATTAATTAATCTAATTAGTCGCAAATAATTACTTATCAATATTTGCTGAGAAAAAACTCTAAATGCCCCAAATAAACAATTAAAAGTTTAATTATCCTTTTAGACAGTGACGTTGAATAGACAACACAAAAAAGTGGCCTTTCAAAACATGAATGAAATATTCTGTCTGGAATATGTTTCTAGCCTCTGCATCACATCTTGCTCTTCAAAGGGATAGTTCACCCAAAAATGAAAATTCTCTTATCATTTACTCACTCTCGTCCCAGATATTTATGTCTTTCTTTCATCAGATGAACACAAGCAAAGATTTTTAGTCCGTATAATTCAAGGGGACAGGACCACTTCATAAACCACACAGTGTGTAATAAGACGGTCAAGTTTAAAATATTAGTATTTGTATTTTTTTTCTTACACATGTCTATCGTTTTGCTTAAGAAGACACTGATTAATCAACAGGGGTTGTATGAGTTACTGTCATATTCACTTTGTGTAGTTTTTGAAGTGTCATTTTTGGACGTCCCATACACTTGCATTATACGAAGAGAGATGTTTTTTTCTCTAAAACTCTTCGTTTGTGTTCATCAGATATATGAAAGTCATATATATATGGGATGGCATGAGGGTGGAAAGGATGGAGTTTCCTTTTAATCCCATTCCCTGTATTTTTGTTTTGTTTTGTTTTGTTTTGTGTGTTCTGCTGTGCTGCATTTTAATTGTTTTTGTTGCACTAGATATACGTGTTTGACCTGTGCCATTGCATTTTGTTTTGTTTTCTCCCTTTAATCAAACTTCTGTATGTCTGTCAGAAAAAAAAAATACTTCTAAAATAAAGTAACATTTTTGAGTACTTTTTACACCTCTGTTTATGACTCACACACTATATTACAAGCCTTCTGAAGCCATGCAATACTGTAGTTTTATGTGAGAAACAACATGTCTCACCTTCCAGAAATAGTGGCTGGTAAATACCCAATTTTATCACCTCTTAAGATTTTTAATATATATAATTCAAATGTTTAAAACCCACTATATATGAAATTACATTAGCGTGCAAAGTAAATCTCAACAAAACGTTCTTTTTTGTTTTGTCAAAATTAATGAATAAAAAGTTTTATACTTTTATAAGTCAATTTGGCGAAAAGGATCTGCTAAATGCATAAATCTTAAAGGGATAGTTCAGACAAAAATGAAAATTCTGTCATAAATTACTCACCTTCATGTCGTTCCAAACCCATAAGACCTTTGTTCATCTTCAGAACACAAATTAAGATATTCTTGATGAAATCCGAGATCTCTCTGGCCCTGCATCTAGACAGCAAAGCAACTGCCACGCTCAAGGCCCAGAAAGGTAGTAAGGACATCGTTCAAATAATCCATGTGACATCAGTGGTTCAACCGAAGCAAAAAAAAGACTTTATACAACAATTTAGTCTCTTCTGTCAGTCTTCGCCGTCATTCACGAGAGTACCATGATGCATGCGTGTGGTGCTACTGATGCAGGAGCCGGCTTTCTGACATAGAAAACATGCACTGTGCCTTGTTTACAAGCAGAGGAATGAGCAAAGGAATTTTCTTAACTGAGCTGGACGATGATATCACTGAATCAATGATGAACTTGTAACGATCGGCCTTATCGGTCGAATTACATGGATTTAAAATGGGGTCAGATTAAACTGTGTGAGGTAAAATAAGTGTTTTAAAAAGATGAGACAACAACAAAAGTAGAATGAATAAATAGTGTATTTACAAAATTCACAAGGAACTTAAAACAACACAATAAAACTCCTAGGCTGTTAAAAGCACAGAGTCTTTCAGTTTCATACCGTAAAAACAGTCCTTAAGAAATCCAGCGTGCTGTAAGTTCCAATGTAAAAGTGTCACAAACTGACTTTAACTAAAATAGAGTGTTTACTGTTGTCCTTTTGTATTACGCTATTTTTCCTGTTTAATTCTGTAAAGCTGCTTTGAAAATGTATTGTTAAAAGCACTATGTAAATAAAGGTGACTTGGCTTGAATGCACATGCATGCGTCGTAGTACTCTTGTGAACGCTCGGCGAAGACTGACAGGGAAGAGAATAAATTGTTGAATAAAGTCATTATTTTTGTTTTCTTTGCGCACAAACCGTATTCTCATAGCTTCATAACATTGACCCACTGATGTCACATGGACTATTTTAACGATGTCCTTACTGCCTTTCTGGGCCTTCAATGTGTCAGTTGCATTGCTGTCTATGGAGGGTCAGGAAGCTCTCAGATTTCATCAAAAATATCTTTGTTTGTGTTCCGAAGATGAATGAAGGTCTTACGGGTTTGTAACAACATCAGGTTGAGTAATTAATGACAGAATTTTCATTTTTGAGTGAACTATCCCTTTAATGTACTGATAATTTCAGAAGATTATGATTGATCAGTAGTGCTTTTTTGAGCTTTGCGGCCCCTGGTCACTACATTTTATTGAAAAGAGCTGCAACAAAATATTTCAGAACATCTTCAGTCTGTCTTGGTTCTTGATGTCTTCCACGGCTTCTGACCTGATTTCATAAGTGTGCTCTAGATTCTTGTCTGCCCTGGTAGGAGTCTGTTGATCTGTAAACAGGCACTTTTAATTCAGGCACACAAAATTAACAGAAAGTTTGCTTGAAATATGCCAAACATGTATAGGTTAGCATTCGTTTTTTGCATGGCAGAATGGTGTATTGCAGTCTTCCACACCTTATGACTCTTCTCATGTTTCCAGTTCAAACATAAATACAGTATGTAATTCTTTTATTTTCAGACTCTTGATGATGGCCCTCTTCCAGCGGTGAAGCAATACCTGTGGCAGAACCGCGCCCTTTCCGAGTGGACCAATCAGCAGGTCTGTCACTGGTTGATGGGCATGAATATGGAACAGTATATAGCTGAGTTTACAGCGAAAGGTGTGGATGGCCAACATCTCTTGTGCATGGACAGCAGTACACTTAAGGTTGGTCCTTGTGTATTTTGATTATTTTCTGATTGCAGTATAAATTTAAATAATATTCCACTGAAATATGTGTTGTCTTCCAGGAGCTTGGAGTTTCTAGTCAAAGAGACCGCTCCACCATTAAGAGGAGACTAAAAGACATGAAGAAGGCTCAGGAAAAACTCGAAAAGAAGCAAGTAAAAAAAGAAAAAGAAAGGGGGAGAGAAAAAGAGGCCAAGAATAAAAGCAGCCAACCAACAAACCTTGAATCAACCTGCTGAGGTAGTAACAAAGTCAAGGGCCGCAAACGTGCACGCTCACCGTCCCAAGTAATGATAATGTGTTCTGATAGAAATGGAGTAGACTGTCTCACACACAGATGATTTGTAGACCGTTGAGAACGTAACAGCATGGGTGATCACAGAGGTTTTCTGCCAGTAAAGCCTGACAGAATATATATTTTTACTGTAACTGTGTCTTTGATAAGCTTGTTATTAATGTCTCTTTTTGACACAACCCAGGAGTTAAAGAATCAATTCCTGTCTGTCACACTGACATTCAACATGCATAATGGCACTTTGAGAACATAGGAACTTAATCTAACTATCCAGAAAGGATATTCATTGCCTTTAACTGATTTGCTTGAGTGTTGTGAGTGTTGAGTGTTTTGGGATGCTGTACATTGTACTAAAAACGATTTTACGGCTGTTCACCAGAGGGCGCCGATGTGAAATATCTAGCAGTCAGTAAAGATGTTGAGAATGTCGATCTCTTTTTTTAGAATTAACGCCAAATTATCATGAGCCAAGCTGCTAGTGCACACTCTGCACTTTAGCCAAAAGTTAACTAACAATCCACGTGTGAATCTCTCAAAGTGATGCACACACATTCCCAGGGTTAATAGAGCACACCAGGTAAGCTTCGGCTCCCTCTTCTAGTGTGCACTTTTAAGTGAGCACTTCACCACCCTAAACAGACTTCTTTTCTTTTTTTAGGAAAGAATCATCAGGTTGTTGTTTTTTTTAATGTCTACTGTACATAACTCTTAGTGATGTACATTTTACTGCAGAGAGGAGAGCAATGCATTGTCTTCTGTCACAAATTATGATGATTTTACATGTGTATTAATAAATATTTTACAACTACATATTTTTATTTCTTTTTATTTATTTTTTAATGAATTCCTGTTTAATTTTAGGACATTTGTTTGTACCTCATGACACATGTAGCTTCAAAGATATTTCATGAACTGTCAATTAAATGATCTTTCAAATTACACCTGACAAATTGATTTTGCATTCATTCTGATGATGCACCCAACATATTGCATCACTGTCATCTTAGCGATCTACCTACATTTTATGTGTTATTTCATATTGATGTGTGAAAATGCTTTATTGGATTAATAGCCTTAATATTATTTGATACATTATCTTATGCAGGTTGGTACAGGCAATATTGATATAGGATCCCAGTAACCCTTCAGTTTATAAATAAGCCAGGTTTTCAACCCACAAACTTTGAAGAAAACATGTTTGTAGCTAAATGAATTTGGCAAAGTATGCTAAAATGTTTTAAATGTAATGACAAAGACTAAATTATTTCACTATTAATTACAATTACGTGCATTACATGTGAATTAATTACACAATTAATTGCATGTCAAATTTTTAAGTAGAAAGACTGAAATAGTATTTTCTTGTAAAACGCACTCCAATAATCTATTCACAACTTACATTTTTTTTAGTGTATACACACACACACACGCACACATACATACATGTATATATGTGACCCTGGACCACAAAACCGGTCATAAGGGTCAATATTTGGAAATTGAGATTTATACATCTGAAAGCTGAAAAAATAGGCTTTCTATTGATTTATGCTTTATTAGGATAGGACAACATTTAGCCGAGATACAATTATTTGAAACTCTGGAATCTAAGGGTGCAAAAAAATCTAAATACTGAGAAAATCGCCTTTAAATATGTCCAACTGAAGTTCTTAGCAATGCATTTTACTAATCAAAAATTATGCTTTCATATATTTAAGGTAGGAAATTTAAAAAAACAAATCTTTATGGAACATGATCTTTACTTGACATACTAATGTATTTTTGGCTATTGCTACAAATATACCCATGCTTATGACTGGTTTTGTGGTCCAGGGTCACATATACTGTATGTATATATATATATATATATATATATATATATATACACGTTATGGGGACCAAATGTCCCCACAAGGATAGTAATACTAGTAAATTTTGACCTTGTGGGGACATGTTTGAGGTCCCCATGAGGAAACAAGCTTATAAACCATACAGAATTAAGTGTTTTGAAATATGAAAATGCCTGTAGTTTTGTGTGAGGTGTAAGTTTAGCGTTAGGGTAAAGGGATAGAAAATACAGTTTGTACAGTAGAAAAACCATTACACCTATGGAACTTATGAAATATGGAAACCAGTGTGTGTGTGTGTGTGTGTGTGTGAGAGGCCAAATGTGCCCAAGAGGAAAGTAAAGCTGAAATGTTTGACCTTGCGGGGAGACTTTGTACAGTATAAAATAATTTTCTGTGGAAAGTCGCTGTCAAACACAAATGCAGTGTTTCTCCATCAGTCTGAGTCTCAGACCAGCATCAGAGCGGTCATCACTGAAGGTGTTTGTCAGGCTGAAGGTCACTGTGTTTACGGGCCGTCTGTGAATCCTGAACACAGTCTGTAGGTGTTGATTCCGCCGCAGTGATTTCACATGCTGTCAGGCTGCCCACAGTCACATCTACATGACAAAACACATGCGCTCAGAACGCTGAGTCAGTCTCCAGCGAACACCGGCCTCCGTCTTCTGATGGTGTCTGCGTGAGTTTCTGTATTTCACTGCTCAATCTCTCTCCTCTCTCGGATCGGCTGCGTCACGATTATTTCCGTCAACATGCAGCACTTCAGTTTTCATAGTTCAGTTTATTAGTTCTGGATTGACAGATTTTTTGCCTGTGTTCTCTGATCAGTCATGCAGCCTTTAGTCCATATACATACGTACACTATAGCATATTGCTTGTCTCTTATACATGTTTATACACTAATAGGCACAAAACTCAACATTTTATTTAATAGTCACTATTTTATAAAAAAAAAAAAACATTAAAAAGTTGAGTTTCTGATAAAAGCAGACCATGTTTCACTAGCTTGAGCTTGTGGTATTGGTGACTTGGTAAGACAGAGACTGGAGGGCATTCACTAAGTCTGGATGAATGCCTCAGTATGAGTATTGGCCTTCGTCACCTGCATCAGTTTCTGTGCCTGTCTAGCACACAAGTCTGTGCCTGTTTATCAAGACTACACCTGTGCCAGTCATGCCAATCACTAATCCTGCACTCATGTCTTCAGCCTAAGTATTAGAGCCACTGTCTGCTGAGGAGCTCTATCTTGAGTTGTCTGTATACAGTCTGTTCGGGTATCTATTATATCAGACCCATTATGTGTCTCTATATTGCATCAATTAGTCTGATTACATTGTCGACCTCTATACATGTCTTTTGTTTCTGTCCGCAGCACCATCTCATAGCTGTCTGTCTTTAAAGGTATATTCAAAGATTATCCAGATTTACAGCTGACAAAACCACCAAAACAATATATTTAAAAAAATTTCACCTCTTATATCAATTAAGGTCCAGCAAAACTTTTATTTGGAAAATGAATACCAAATATCTAATAATCAGTTTCATTACTTCAGTGTCAATTTTGTGTGAGCTAATACATTTGTTAAGTGGCTAAAATTCAGACATCACCACTGTCTTAATTAATACTTTTCATTATTTGAGCATTCGCATTGCCAAAAGGTGCTGTTTTATAAAAATAAAAATAAAAGCAACTTCACATTTATACACAGATATTTTCAAATGACCTTCAAAAACTAAAAGAAACCTTTAGAATCTGGTCTTACAATAGATTGTGACAGTCAACCGATAATATATCAAACTGTTTATAACAAAGTAGTTCTTACTAAAATCAGTCCCAGTTGTAGTAGTTTAAGTACAGTGAAAAAAAACACCTATGAAAATAAAATATGTACCTGACTGGTTTTAACAATTAAGCAACAAATAGAAAAAAAATCCAAAGACACAAATATTTCCATTTATCCATGTTGTTTTAGCTGGATATCAAGATAAGAAAAAATATGAACCAAGCAGTCCTGACTCACACAAGCCATTCATAAAATAAAACAAAAAAATTAAAAATCTTTGGCCTTTGTACAACAGAAACCTCTGCTGAGAATAAATACATTAAATGTATATACATTACTGTATGAATGAGAAGTGAACTGTGATATGAAAATGGGGGTGGAACATGGAAGCAAATTGTAATATAAAACAAAACTCAAGTAAACTTTTTTTTTTTTTTTATCCTTGTTCATCATTCGTCTTCCAGACACCATTTTGTAATACAATCTCTATCAAGCTCAAATGTTTCCTTTCATGTTTTGATGGAATAGTAACAGTAAGAAAAGTTCAGTGTGTGCAAAAGTAAGCATTAAAGGCCTTAGGAAGGGAGTCTTTGGTTTGATTTCAATCAGATTAGCATTTAGCTATGAGTAGCTCTCATTTTCATTCCAAGAAGTCATCCATTGTTTCTTCTCCGGAGGATCCATTTCCTCTTTCCCCGGCTCTTTTCCCCTCTCTTCCCTCTTTATCCGCACAGCATTATAACTGGGGACGCTGTCATCATACTTGGAACGTTTGAAAAATCCACACTGTTTAAAAAAAAAAGACAATTAGCGCAAGATAATGCTGACAATGCTAAACAGCATCTTTATACAGGAAAATGTGCAAAAAACAAATACGCAGTGATGTTTGCAGTGTGTGCAGCATGCCTAGCATGAGGAAAGAACAAACCATTCAATGTTTTAAAGAAGATATAAGCAAGAATCTGGCTGTAGAAAGAACCGTATGCGCTGAAAGCGAGAGATCCCAAGCAGGCCAGAGAAATGCGCAAGTTCCCAAATCAAGCCACATCTAAAGGCTTAAAAGAGCTTTAGAGATTCAGACATTCAGTCATACCCAGTCACAAGAGTCAATGCAAACATGTATAAACCCTTTCCCAACAACTTCACGCATGATTAGTTTGCATTCCTCATAGCATTTTGCTTATGTCTCAGCAATGAAAGCCATGGAAACTTCCACCGTTACCCCACATCTAGACACAGGCAGCACGTGCTTCAGGCTAAAGTGGGTTAGCATGGGCTAACTCTTCATGCTAGCTCTGAGCACGCAGGTCAACTTGATCTGTGCATGAGATCTTTTACCCTAAGAGAGAGGTTCTCGTTCTCTGTTTCTCTGTTTACGCATCTGAAGTCAGCCTCTCTTTTTCAGGTTCTTTGCCGCTTTTGCCGAAAAAACCACACTAAAAGGGGTAAAGGTTTGTGTTTTAAGTACTTGATGTCATGTGAATAGTACAAAATGTTGGAAATCTGTTTTACAAATTGTCAGTGTTCAATAAAAGTGACAGTAAAAACAGGGTTAGGTAGTCCTAAATGGCTCTGTTTGTGAGTTTTAGTCATATCATCTTACCTTCCAAAGCAAGAAGACCAAAAGGCCCAGCAAAAGGAGTCCGAGTAAAATGGCCACCAGTATGACCCACCAGGGCATACCGCCGTACTGCGCAACTTTGCGCTCCGGAAACACGGTAACGCGTGCCTGTAACAGGACAAATTGTCTTTCAAAATGCATTTATCACCTCAAGATGAGTTTTCAGACCTGCATATGAAGTCAGTTTGATAGAGAAGACAAATTGATCAAAATATGGAAGAAGTATGTATGGATAAAAATGTCCTCACCAGTGCTGGTTCATTTTTCAGCTGTATATTTGTAGCTGAGGTCTTGAAATCAAGTGATGCCTTGACAATAATATCAATGTAGTTAAATTTTGCATAGTCCTGTAAGAAATAGTTAATTGATAGTTTATATTGTCCATGATAAAGAAAAAGGAAAAAAATATATATTTTAACACCTCTGCCAAATTATTAGAAATATTCTATCTGTATTGATATTGGTTTCATATGTTGTCATGTACAAGAAAAATGTAATGCCTCATATGATGTAACCATCAAAAAAAATAATATGAAGAAAAAAATTCGTCTTGAACACATCTCATATGATGATTAAAAGGTTTTTAAATATAGTTTGCAAAGTAAAAAGTATTTTTTTATGGATTTCATGAACTTTTAATCCTACCACATGACATTTTTACCTTGACACACTAACTTTTTTTTTCTTATTAAGCAGTGAAGCAGTTTTGTTAAAACACAGTTTTTTAATCTTTACATTATTAAAGATTATGCCGTTAAAAAAAAAAAGAACTGCCACACTCACCTCCAGGAAGGTAGAGTTCCAAAGGTAAGCTCTCAGGCTGATAACAGCATTGCTGTCCATTCCCGTTAGAGGACATCTGAATGCTATACACTCCGCCCCATCCTCACACGACTAAAAACACAACAAGACAGTGATTAGACACAGGATGCTGACTATCAGCTCAAGGACACACATACAGGGCATTCAGAAATACTTCACTTTTGCAGCCTTAAGCTAAAATGCTTTTAATTATTGTTTTGAGGGTCTGAATACTTCCGTCAATGTGACATTTCAGTTTTTTTCTTTTTAAAATATTTGCTCGTTTTGAGGTTTTTAGTGTAGAGTGATGTAAAAAATTAGTCTATTAGTCTGAATGCATTGTATTCTTCATGTTTGGTTGACTTTACCAAAACTGTGTATTTCCTCTTGTCGGTAAAGAGAGAGGCTGTTCCCTCTTTTGCAGGAGTTTCCCCAATTTCACGTTTAGTTCGTGACACTGAAGGCTCCTAGATAACCGTAAGACAGAACAAATAATCAGTTCATTTCAACATGAATGCAACGTTTTAATAACAACAATTTTGACTGTGATTAAGATATTAGAACTACCTTCAAACCGAGTTTGTTGACCTCATCTTGATTGGAGCAGCTGAAGCTGTCTAAACCGGTTGGGGTCATCTTCATGAGGTACAGCAGCCACTTGCCCTGAGAGTTGTGCTTAGGCCATTGGATAATCATAAAAGCCTTGCCGAATGATTTAAGGGGTTTGCCCAAATTTGTAACCTGTAAATCAATATATTTAAAAAACAAACGCCTCTAAATACTGTGACATGTAAGATAGTTTGTATGCAAAAAATGAAATATTTTCTAAACAAACCAAAGGAGGTATTGTAAATGTACAAAATGTATGCTTTATATACAAAATGTTACGTTTTATGTAAGGAAATCTAATAGTCACCCTGAATTCATAGTCAATTGGACTGCCGACATCAGTTGCCAACTTCATTGCGCTCTCTCCTTTAACTTCTCCAGTAAAGTAGACCTGAGATGGCTTAGCAATGCTGGAGATGGTACATGATGACAGTACATGAAGATCCAAATAAAGGACACTGATATTATAATCATCAGAAGATGAGAAATGATAACCTACCCTGAGAGGGACAACAGCAGCTGGATCTTAACAATGGCTTTGGCTTTGATTGCTTGTAACTGCTTCTGATCACTTGTCCTGCAATTAGCAAAAAGAAAAATGGAAATATGAATCTATGCTAAAAACAAAAGAAAATACTAAACTTGTTTTGGTACTCTGTGCCTTTGACAAGAGATATGTTGCTACTCACGTTTTGAGTTTAAGGTCAATTTCAATTTCAGTTGTATCCAAAGAAATTCCTCCCGTGTTCAGAATGATGTAAAAAGTTGTCTGAAAAAGTTTTTTTTTTTTTTCACATATACGTCAAAACACCAAAAATAGAGCTTTTCTATTATAATAACATAAAATACAAATTATTATTCACCTCAGCATCTTTTTTGAATGGATTTCCAAGTTCACAATCGGCTTGAGACCCATTCTGATTGGCTTGACAGATGACTGGTTTATCCTGTAAAGATTTAGGAGCACTTAAAAACTCATTCTTAATCAAAATGAGTGTTGTCAAACGATTAATCGCGATTAATCACATCCAAAATAAAAGTGCTTGTTTACATAATATATGTGTGTATACTGTATATATTTATTATGTACATATAAATACAAACACATGCATGTATATATTTAAGAAAAATATGTTATGTTTATATATTAAATATATTTATATATAATATAAGAATACCAATATATAAATGTATATACATGTAAATATTTTCAAAATATATGCTGTATGTGTATATATATACATAACAAATATACACAGTACACATACATATATTATGTAAACAAAAACTTTTATTTTGGATGGATTAATCGCAATTAATCATTTGACAGCACTTATAAAAATATTAATGATAATAAAAATAATGAACAATAAATAAGTTGGTCATAAGTTAGACATCTAGCAGCTGAACTTACACCAGATTGAATGCGAACGGCAGAATAAGAGAGGGATTTGGGGAACGAGGAAGACAGCTGTGCTTCATAAGCATCTTCACCCTGGTTCACCACCTTGATCTCCAAGACAATGTCCTTCTGATCACTAAGAGACAGGATGGGAACTCCATTTTCCCTGTGAGGAAAACAAAGAGATTCAAATGAATTCTTCTTCTTCATGACACTTTATTTTGCCATTTGTTTTGAAGTTTGTTTGCTCATTCATTTGAACACAACTGATGTCACTTTAAAAAAAGACACGAGGGATGCTTTCCAAAATTCTGACATATAAAACATAAAAACATGATAATAAAATGATAAACAAATAAATAAATAAAAACTCACTCAGGTAATGGATGAAAGATGTCTCTGTTTGGTTCCCTGGTGTGGAATTTATACTGTAGTTGCAGGTCACTCTGACAGACATGATCAGCACCACATCCTTCCTTGATAAACTGAACCTGAAAGCCAATATGATTCAGAAAAACATTTAATACTGAATGAGATCTTTAGACGTGTTTGGTACTGGTTTACTTCAGTTCTTTAAGTATAAAAAAGTTAAGATAGTTGGATAAAGTTGAGCAGTTTGTTGGTAAACCATTTCAAAACTTAGATTTAAGAGTAAATTCAAATAAAATGTTCACTATAAATATGAAAATCAACATACATTTGATAATATTCAACATACTAGGATAATATTTAGATTAAAATATGAGAATAAATCCAAAGTTTGGGGTCAACATGATTTTTTAGAAAGAATTTAAGGATTCAGCAGGATGCATTAGATTGAACAAAAGATATATTAAAGATCACCTTTGCATTGTTACAAAAAATGTGCTGCTTTATACAAAAATATAAAGCAACACAACTGTCTTCATAATAATCAGAAATGTTTATTGAGCAGCAAATCAGCATATTAGAATGATTTCTGAAGGATCATGTGACACTGAAGACTACTGAAAATTCAGCTTTGCATCACAGGTATAATTTACTTTTTTTTTTTTTATTCACATAGACAACAGTTATTTTAAACTGTAAAAATATTTCACAATATTATTGTTTTTACTGTATATCTGATCAAATAATTTAAGCATTGGGTGAGAATAAGAGTTTTCTTTCAAAAACATTAACAAATCTTACCAACCCCAAATTTTAGAATGACAGTGTATATCGTGTATAATAAATAAGATCATGGTAGATCACTGAAAATGCAAAGATAGTAGCTTAAGAAGATGATGGTACATTGGTAACAGTGGTGGCATCTTGGTTAGTGTCCAGGATGGGAAGCAGATTAGGGAGAGCGCTCTGTCTCTTCCTGCGTGTGGATGGCTTCAGGATCTCCACAGAGACTTCAATCGGGATACCTCTCAGTTTGTCTCTTAGGGTTTCCTTTGTACATAATATACTTGCATTATTAAAAGACATTAACATTTTACATTGTTTGCAGCATAATGCCATTCCATAACTAAAGCATCAAACGTGCCCTTAATCCAGAAGTATAAACAATGACCACTAGATGGCAGTACTTCCTTTTTTACTGCATTAAGGTAAAGCCATTGATTCTTACTAACCCTGTCCCTGTTGATTTATTGTCACAGATGCCCCCTGTAAGCTTATTCTGAAGTCCTCGATTTAAAGTTGTTACTTTAACATCATGTCACTCAGTAGTCATTTTCCCCTCTGAATGGGATGTGCTGTACCTGCAGTCTGAGGCCTCTGGTAACGCAGCTTTCTGTGCCCTGACCCTTAAGCTCTACGACTCCTGTGCTTTCATAATCATTGGCTGAGCGCGGGTTGAAGATGACTCTAGAAGGAAGATTAAGTTTCTTCCGTTCAGATTCAACCTTGATAGAGTATTTCACCTCTAAAGAAGGGAAAAAAGACGTGGTCAAACAAAATGTTGCCATTTGTTTACAGTGATAAGATTCTGCACAACAGAGATGAACAATTACTGAGTAGTAATTTACCTGTGAAGGTAAACTAGAAACATGTACTTACTCAGAGTAGGATTGTAGGTTATGGGTTTGACTGAAAATTTGAAGCAGGCTTTTACATCAAGGCTAAAAAACACAATAAAACCTTGCTTTTAGATAGGGGTTACTGGCTATTGGCTAATATAATAAGGTTGGCTTGTTTTGATTATAGTTTTCTCACCATATAGTGTCTCCACAGTTTTTCTGAGTGAGGTCTAGCTCCTTTGGAGTGGTGGTGACAGTCTTTTCAATGCTGATAACTGACCGTGCCCTATAGTGTAAGACCCATAATTAATGCATTTAATCATTCATCCATATTACTAAATGAAGATAAATAATAAATGATAATAATGATAATAAAATGAGGAGATATGAAAATGCATGTTAGTAAAAATTAAATTAAATTAAATTAAAAAAAAATCCTTATTAATCATTACAGGTTGTCTATCAATATGATCATACCTGTACACAAACACTGAATCAGAGAGAGGTCCGATAGCCAGATCAGGGTAATTATTTCTGTCTAAATCCATGTTCCCAGCAAGAGAGTATCCAAAGAGTTTCACGTTGTGATCTTGTCCTCCAAGAACCTGAAATTATTGAATTTATTATTGAAAAATCAATGAGTGAATACTGATGGAAAACTGAAAGGAAAGAAAAGTGAATATATGGCTATACCTGGGCTTTTTTAAGGCCTTGAGGTGAACCATGGAAGATATATACGTTTCCAGCTCCATTACTGTCATATGGGGCACCAACTGCAACATCTAAAAAACAGCAGGATTACATTAAGAAAATTAGTTACATATTTCATCCAAATATTATTGTGGTTATCACCATTAACATAGTATTGTTTAAATGTTAATTGATCTATATAATACGCCATCTTTTCTTCTCTATATGTCTTTACTAGAACCTGTTGGTTCTGGATGTTTTGCATTAGCTGTATTCATAGAAGAGACCATATACTAAACACATACCATGATAACCATCCAGGTTCACATCTCCCATGTTTTCCACAGCCAAACCAAACATGGAATAAGCAGCTCCCTCAATTCTCTTGGGGGTGATCTTGTCCCAAGCCCCTTCCTCGTTAAGATAAACATAGATGGCCCCACCGATATCACCGTCCTTAATAAAGTACTGAGGTGCTCCGACTACAATGTCCTGCCACCTGTTTTAATAATCAGTGCAGAATAATTATACATCTAGTGTATTTATCTAGTGTAATTATACATAGTGTATGTAGTGAATTATACAGCTATTAATAAATAAAACTAAAACTATTAAAATTTAAAAATATATATTAATTCGAAATAAAGCTGGAATAATAAAATAAAAAATAAAATAAAACAAACATTAGATTAATCAAATAATAAAATAAAATAAACCTTAGATAAAGAAAAACTTAAAATTTTGAAATGTTTCCTCTAAAAAAGGTTTAATTTGAAATATCAAATTACTAAAACTACAACAAAAATAAATGAAAGCTAAATAGACATATTAAAAAAATTAAATGTTAAACCCTCATATTAAATTTACTAAAGCTTAAATTATAATAACAACAGAAATTCTATATAAAAAAGCTAATTTATGAATAAATACTATAAAAGTATATAAATACTACTAAAGTAACACTGATCTACAACAAATAAAACCATGCAAAACATATGCTTAATGAGACTATTTTAGAATATATAATTCCGTTTTAGTGACTCTTACCCATCTCCATTAATGTCAAGCACTGCAAGATCATAGCCAAAGGAAGAGGCAAGTCCGGCACCCTCCAGGATGTATTCAGCTGTCATCATGGATGATTTAACGTTGTCCTTCTTTAATAGCACAACTGCCCCACTGTGATTGGCTCTTGGAGCCCCAGCAACTATAGTCAACTGACCTCTCTTGGTCAGCATTTTTCCAGAGTCCAGAGAGAAACCTGTGACAGATCCAACCAATCACAACATTTGATAAAGATTAGTTCACCAAAAGAATATTGAAAATCTTTCAGCGATGATGGATTATGCAATGATAAAACCTATGAACAACATCAACGCCAACATGCATGATTCCCACTGACTTGGATACTCATAGTATGTCTTAGTTTTGCTCATGCAATGTGGATGTCAACACAAAGACAGCTTCAAAACAATAATGTAGCAACAGCATTCACATGTGTTCACAAAAAAGCACATATAAAGACCAGCATGATGAGAGGTTGAACGCAAATAATTGATCAAGTTGGCATCCAGGAAATCCCACAAACCTAAATAGCTATTGGAGGCCACATCATAAACGTTCTCCTTGGCCACCTGAAGGGGAGGTGACTGATACACAAACTGATCAGGATGGCTACTGGATATGCTAGTCATGAACAGCACACCTACATTTACACAAACACGATTTGCACCAAATAAAGCACAAACAACCAACCAGACCTTAAATGGTAGAACCAAATAAAGGGTAAGAAAGGCAATCTATATCTATGCGTTGCATCCTAACTATGCTGGAAATGTTTATACATCCTCCTAATCACACATGATGGAGTGATATGGATGATGAATGGAATGTCATGTGATGAGGGACTCACCTAAATAACTGTTAGCAGGGACAGGCACCAGGTCTGGATCAAGTTGGCCCTCGTCTCCAACTTCATATGGGCCGTCATCAAAGATATTCTCATCCCACAGAGAGCTGTTCTTCTGCTCCATCCGCACCACTCCTGACATCCACCCAGCGGAAGAGTGAGTGAAAAGGAAAAAAAAAGGTGGAGGGTGGAGGATGGAGAAAGTGAATGAGAGATGTCAGAAAAGAAGTTTAAAAAGGGGGGATAAAATACAATATGTCAGATGCAATGAACTGACAAAGAAAATTAACATGTCGTGAAGGTGCAAAATTGAGTGATGTGGGGAATTATGGGTCTTGTTTGACAGTGGCCATTGCTTGACCTTCTCATAACAACTGGGTTTTCACTTAACATTAAATATTATCCCAAAAATGAGATTTACCTATACTTCAACGCAAATATACATACAAGCACTCTAATCCAACTTGTCCTCCAATACCTTTCCAGTTGTAAGCACCCGGTGCTCCAAACACCAGATAGTGATAGTCCTTTGTGAATGTGGCAGAGAGACCCTGCTGGCATGATCCGAAGCGCTCGTGTCCTCTGTTTCTCCCGTTACAGAACATCCAGTCCCCTCCATCTTCATCTGAGGCATCATTAATCGTTAGGTCCTCACTTAGTACGTAGCAACGACCCGTGATGTCACGCAGCTCCTGAACTGAGTCCACAAATAAGCGTCGCTGGTAGCGATGCGCACAGACCTGGGAGAGAGACAGCGGGAGTTCAGTTTAAATCAGTGACATAAATAGCATAAAACTGTAATACATACATAAATAAACTAAAGAAATAATCATAGTACATAATACAAAATTAATAAAAACTTTTTTGCACTGTCACAAAAAGGATATTTCAGCTATATACTAACGTTCAAAAAAACAAAAAAACGTTTGGGGTTGGTAAGAGGGGTTGCAACTCTCTTTTCTTCACCAAGGCTGCATTTATTTGATCAAAAATAGAGTAAAAATATTGTGAAACATTATTACAGTCTAAAATAACATTATTCTACTGTAATATAATAATAATTTTAAAATGTATTTAAGTTTAATAAATATCGAAAGAACATCATTTATATGAAATTAAAAAGCTTATGTAACTTTTGATCAATTTAATTTGTCATTACCGCATTAAATATATTTTTTAAATACTGACCTCAAACGTTTTTCCCCTTATTTTTACATTTAGATTACCTTGGCTGTCATCTTTAGGAAATCTCAAAATGAATATCTATTTTTATACTGTACATTGTATTTCCTAAATTCTCTTGTAGCGTTTAACATGAATAATTTCAGTTGTTATTTTTTATATTTTAATTAATCGCGATTAATCATATAAAAAAGTATGTTTACATTATATATACAGTATATATATATATATATATATATATATATATATATGTGTGTGTGTGTGTGTGTGTGTGTGTGTGTGTGTGTATATATATGTGTATAGAAATATACACAAATATATATATATTTAAGAAATATATGTAATATTTACATTTATATATAATATATACATACATACCTATACATATACCTGTAAATATTTTTGAAATATATACATGTAGCCTATATGTGTGTATTTATATATACATAGAAATATACACAGTGCACGCACATATATTATGTAAACACAGACTTTATTTTGGATGCGATTAGTCACGATTAATCGATTTGACAGCACTATTTTATTTTTACTAATTTCGATTAAATAGTGTATCATTTTAATATTCACACACTCTCTCTTTTCAATATAACACACACTCTCTCTCTCTTACCAATATCTTTCCTCCAGGTCCCTGGCTCTGTACAGTAACTCCCATCCACTGGTTTTGCTTATTTTCAGTTGCCAGATTTTCTACATGCACAATAAAAATGCTCACTTAACACATGCAGTAACTCGTTATAATGTGTCTTACTTTCATTTGTTTGAGTTTACCTTCATTGTCAAACATCACTCGTTGGCATGACTGACTGAGAGAATTTATGTCACAGTTGTACATGCCTCCCGTAATTTTTGACTTCTGCCCGGGCAATGCTCTAGCTTTTGGTGCACCAACAAGCAACCTGTAAAGCAACAGAAATGTATTAATGGATTTGCAATATACTGAATTTCATATTACAAATCTGATATGTGCTTTGACTCCCCCTCTTATGCCAATGCAGCTCCAAATAACAAAAAAGCATCATGTGTAAATAGTGTTTTAATATGTTTTTCAGTGAGAAAATTGCATTTTTGAGAAACATGGTCAACAATGTGGTCAGAATGGTGGTCATAATAAATTGCAAATCTGTTTACACTGATTCAGTCATCAGTTGCACACACAGCAAACCACTTATGAATGTTTGGAGCAATATTTCAAACTCTATAAATGGATATTTGTTCATTACATATGGACAACGTGTTATGAAGTAAATGGCTCAACTTAAACATCTCTAGCGTTTCATTATTATCTTCTATTTCTCCCCACATGGGTCTTCAGTAAATGCCCACATGCCCACACAGAAAATGAGCCATTGTCTGGACACACTACTTGTGCACTGTGTATTAGAGAGTGGGGGAAAGTCTTCTGTACACTCTTTCTATTCTTTCAACTGGAAAACCTCCCCATTGAATATCTTTTCTCTTCTGAATAAAGGAAATTTAGTCCACAGACTACCTAGGATATTCACCACCAAAGGCTGTATCTCTGGTTTCACTTCATTTATGCAAGTGAAAGCCTCTTTTCTCTTCTTTGGATTGACTGGTTCAGCGATAACATTCATCCCAACACTTCACAGATTTTAGCTACACAAGCTCTCTTTGTGGGCATAGACAAAAAGGGTCTGACTGAAGAAAAGCCTACATTTCCCACAATACCCTCACCAAAAAGTTGAAGGAAGAGTAAAAGCACTTGGCAATGTCCTAGAACTCTTTAGATGCATACACTGTTTTACTTTTCTCTAAAAGTAATATATTTACAAGAAGCTTGTAATATTTACAAGCTTGACATGGGACTTTATACTTTACTTTTTACTTTATCTACCCCTTAAAAGGTGCATATTAGTACGTTAGAGTAGTAATATGTATCCTCAAGACACAACAATTAACCTTTTAGGGGTAAATAAGGTACAGTGATGTCCCTTAAGAGTGCTGCCTTAAAGGTATCATTTTTGCACATTTTCTTCTAAGAGTGTACAAGCCTCTTACTTTTGTTTAGCATGTTAATACTGAAAGACCTGGGACATACGAGGTCACACGCAGAGGATTTCCAATTTCAATGTCATTTGGGAAGTGCAGTTCAAGTGCGGTCCATTTCAAATGTGTGAAACAATTCAGTCATTATTACCTTTATTACTTAAGCATACAGATGACCAAAGACGTCATTGTTGTTGTTTCTGGATAACTCAATAAAGGTCAGCTGAACATGTGTTTGCATATCCCTGGGCCTAAAATATAGTGCAGAATTCTGGGTTTGCATAGGTTTAAAAAGGGTGGGAATTCCCTTCATTTCATGCTTTGATCTACTGATATTTCCAACAGTCACTACTAATGCCTTCTGTAAGTGAACAACCATATAGACCAAGATCTGTCTGGATCACAAAAAAAGAGAATAGCTTTAGAGTCACATTTTCCAAACAGACAGAGACAGCACTGTTTTTCTGAAAGGGCAACACAAACTTTTTTGTGCTGGGCAAAAATAGCCACTGAATACCTGCTATTCATTGCACTCTTGAGAGCATACAGATTGCTATATCTGATGAAAATGTTCATGATTACATTAAATTTAATGCAATGCATAGGCTTGAAAATCACTACATTACACATCCTACAACACAACAAAGAATGTTCTAGTGTCCATTAACTTTAGCCATAAAAGTAAAGAAAACAACAACAAAAGATATTACTGACAAACATATTCATAAGAATATATTCATACACACAGTCACAGCAATTCATAACTGTTTTATGTTTTGCAAACTGGTATCAAATTCATATGAATTTGTATTTGAAATTCAATCTCATTCAAACATTTTCACACAGTCTTCTTATGCCTCAGAAAATAATTAGATTTTCTCATGATCAGGTTGATTTATACTCTGGAGCCGCAATGTTTCCTAAAATGAATGCAGACAAGACCCCTTCATTTTATTAAAAGCTTTGTTATTGGACCAGCAGCCCTTATGTTAATTGACCTACACATCTCAGGAAATTGCAATAATCTGGATCACAATCAGCTCCTGAACAGCATCATTCCATTCTGACAACCCCATAATTGATTTGTGGCTAATGTAATGTGCCTCCATTAATCACTCCCCAGAAAGATATAACGAATAGCACAACAAGGATACGCCTCACTACCACTATTGAGATGGTTTGCTCCGTTACAGTTATATCTACAGGACTAACAAGCCCAAATTCCAAGAAAAAAATATGAAATTGGAAAGAACATTGCACATTTTTATTTCAAATCTTTGGTAACTTTAAAAAAATGAATGTCCACAGAACAACAGAGGGGAGAAGATGACAGATTCAGAAAGTGAGAGGGATTAAGTGATAGAAGGAAAGAAAAGAGAGAGGTGGAGGCGGGGGAGGGGAGAACAGAGAGGACAAGTACTCTATTTACTAAGAGCTTTTTCAGAGAGTCCTGAGGCCAGAGTCTGACACTGGCATTCAATTATGCACAGAGTGATGCAGACGCAGAGAAATATGTCTCATCTGTTAAAAATGTCAGGCTCTCAACATACTCAGAAAGAAGCGATTAAGCAATTACTCATTCTAGAGAGTGAATGGTCTTGACTTCTAAAGCATTTCATATAATAGGAAAGCAGAAACTGCAGGCCTGGCAAATTGAAAAACGTTACTCTGATCTTGTAAAGTATTCGCAAGATGTTTTACTCTTGCAGCACTAGCCACTCGTGTGTTGAGATGTTTGACCAAATTGATTATTTCAAACTGCTGATTTTAATTCATATTTTCATTAAACAGCAACAAAGTAAAGTAGGCTACCCCATTCACTTTTAATGCAAAAGTTAAAGGCAGGTGCATCTGTTATACAGTCAGATAACAATGCACAATAACCAACACAAGAAGTCTCTTTCTATCTCAAGACATGAAAGTGTAAGAGTGTTTGTCACTGGTGTCAATAAAATGATTCTGGCTAGCTAAATATTATGGTGCATTTGACCTGTGCCATGTTAGAATTACTGTAATTACGAGCTTCCAACTTGTCCTTTCATATATTTGTCAAACACATAATTATAACTCAGAATTTTGTGAAAGCTCCCATTTGATTGTGACATCATGTAAAAACAACCAAAATTGTTGCTAACAGTAGCAACCTCTACACACATTTCTGTTGTGCCACTTTACAATAGCCAGTGTTACTTGTTGCGCTTTCTTTGATTTTACAAGAGAATGGGAATTTTGCTGTCATTACCAACAAAGCCACACTTGGATTCATTTTTGCATTTATGGCTGTTGCTGTAGAAACAATAATTTCTGAAACTTAGAGTATCATCATGTAACTACGATATTTCCAATGTGGCATGAACACTGTGTCTTTAATTCAAAACTTTTTGCCTCAACTCTTAACCCACACTTGTTTACTCACTGATACGGCTAAAAGCATGTTATTATTTGAAAAGCAGTAAATTGTGGTTATATTGTAGTAGGCCAAACAATTTTATAAACACGCTCTCATAATTTTGCATGGAATGCTAAGCATTGATGTTTTGAGGAATCTACAGAGGAGGCCATTGCTATGGTGCAAGAGCTGGGTCTGCTGAGGAGGTTTGGAGTGTCATGGTTCACATTACGATCTGACAGCAGCTGAATTACAGCTCCAGATGTCCCTCAAACATTTCAAAGACTCCAGGCTTAAAGATACAGACTGCAAACTGATATTGCCTGACCTACTGTGCACAACAACGGTGCTGTTGAAGAACAAGATTTTTCTCCAACTCCCTTTAGGCAATGATACTTTCATGACTAGCAAGGTTCCTGTGGCTCAGTGGTAGAGCATTGCGTTAGCAGCGCAAAGGTTGTGGGTTCAATTCCCAGGGAACACACATACTGATAAAACATGTATAGCCTGAGTGCACTGTAAGTCGCTTTGGATAAAAGTGTCTGCTAAATGCATACATTTAATTAAAAATTTAATTTAAGTTCATCGCTAATATTCACAGGGTCTAGTTTTGATCTTTTTGGTGGTTTGATATTTCTCAATGGCTCAATAGGCTATACTACTCAAGACCTTATTGGGCCCCCTTATCACAGGGTCTAAACTGGAGGCTACAATGCACATGCATGAAGTCCATCAAATATGGTAAACAAAAGCTCAAACATTCTTGCTTGATATACAAGAACCAATGTAGTTTGTTCCGGTGCATCAAGCAATTACTATAATGCTGCCATTGACCATATTTAATGTGCTCTTTGCTATATGTATGTGCATTGTTCAGTGTCTATTTGTAAATAACAGTTCGATTTCAATCTCAGTAAATTCAATCTGTTCCTCATATGAAGCAATCAAACTGTTTGACATATGGATTGTTTTTACAATGTCTTTATGATCTTTTTGAAGCTTAAAAGTTTTGGTGGAATGGACTTTGGAATGGTTTCATTAAAAATATTTTCATTTTGGGTTTCAAAAGAGTTTGGAAAAACATATGGGTGAGTAAACAATGACTACTGATGAATGCTGAATTTTCATTTTTGGGTGAACTATTACTGTAAAGGTGATAAAGAAAACTATTTTTCTTCTTAATCTATGGGGTTTTTGCCAATTTTTATATTTGAGATTGAAGAAATGAGAAAGTAGAGAGACAATGGGATTGGGAAATGACATATTGAATGGGCAAACTACGGTGGTTTAATGATACTTGAGACTGGCCAATGCAATAGAAAGTAACAGATGAATAAGACCAATACCTGCCTGCTCTTACCGACGTACAAATTCAGCCCAATCTTTATTCCTACTCCTGCACAGGAAGCTAAGAGAATCACAGGAAGGAAGCAGTAGCCCATTTCCATGCAGACTGGACCCACTGCACTCTGGGATATGGGCCAACATATTATTGTATATACTTAATGTGTTTTCAGTGGCTACATTGTTCCACCACATGTTAAAGCCAAATCAGATTAAAGTTTGATTATTATTGTTCAAGCACGTTTTGAGGAAACACTAGATACTCAAAGAAACCTTCAAAATATGTCACACTGCAAAGTTAACCGTGAAAGTTGGAAAACACAGACACCCCTGTCCCCACAGACACTCAGATCCTGTTTGCACCAGGACATGCATCTCAAACATGTCTCCGGTGACCACTTGTGATCAGATTTCAAAAGGAGGGTCTCAGATTTCAACAATGCGTGATTTTGTGACTAGATACATCACTCACAATGTCAGAGTGTTACTGCAGGTGGACAGAGTACAAAATTAAATAATAAGACAAACACTAAAAATTGGCACATCATATTTCAGGTTGAATGCTCACTTTTATTTTTTAGGTGGGTACCTGCATTACATGAACTCAAGTCACTGCATGTTCTGTGAAGCCTTCTGCATGTATATGTATGGGCTTGTCAGAATGTTTCAATTGGATGTTTATTTACTTTAATTTCTGCACAGTCGTTTAAAACCCTTAGCACTGTGGTTCATTGTCAGGTAATAGGCGGTGCTTCACTCTTGCTCAGAACACATTTTACTATGAACTGGTGGATACCATTTTGTTTAACTAAATCTTTTCGACTCCAGGGTACTGACAATACCTCCCTATGTTATGCTGACCACAATTACATGTTAATATTCCACACCTTTGACTGAGACATTGGGACAAAATGCATTGATAATCAATACTTATAATAGCTATAAGAAACAGTATTGTAGATATAGAGATATTTGTAATGTAGAAAAATAAATAAAAGTACTTAACATTAAAAAAAAAATGAAAATGATTTTTAAAAATCAGATCATGTGATATAGGCTATTCATGTACCACACTTGACATCAAGGTGTCTTACTCTATTTCTGCATTTGTGTCCACTAACAAAGTAGCCATTGTCTGTTTGTATCTGTGTATATGAGGTGGTTTGCTAAGAGAATCTGTTTTCCATGTCCCCTTTAATTAGCAGCATTGTGCATTTTAGTAGTGAGCACACACAGAATAAGAATGGAATCACTTTTCAGGTTTATGCTCCTCATTTCCAACTTGTGTTTGACTGTCACAAGAGAAATGTCAAGGTGCCAGACAAACACACACACTGCCTACATTACCAAATAGCGGCTCCATCCTGCCAGCTATGACAAGCCAAGGAATTCTACATCAATGCTACACTCCCCCATAACACACACCCTGCCCTGCCTTGGCCTGCAGTAATGTGAATCACCTCCACACATACACACACCTGTAGGGCATGTGTTACTGACTAGAAGATTTGTTGTGTTCCAACACAGCCAGCCAGTCTGCCAAGCCCATGAGATACACACTGAGGATATGAGTCAGAGCACACACACACACACACACACACACACACACACACACACACACACAAATGTGTCTTTCATACACTGGGTGTGGTTTACAATATTTGAAATACATCATAAATCCACACACACACACACACACACACACACAAATGTGACTTTCATACACTGGGTGTGGTTTACAATATTTGAAATACATCATAAATCCATACAAATAAGATGCTGCTATATGATTGCACAATTCAGGGGTTGCAAAATGTGGTTGATGTAAGGTTTGCTACTAAGCAACAGTTTGTCTTCCTTAAATTGGTATTCTGATAACCAAAAGTATGATGTTTGAATTTTACTGGATATATAACCACAACTATAATGAAGGGCTGTTCTCATAATCTTCTTGTTTCCTCTTTTTCCTGCTTTCTGCGGATTTGTTTATGTGATAGTCTTGCTTACTCATCAAACTTGGCATTGTGCTATTGTGCAATTCGAGTATTTTAGGCTCTTGTATGATCAACAGCATGTGGTGTTCTACATTTGTTGCTTTGTATAAAAGAATGTGCTAAATAACTAAATGCAAATGTAAATCGAACACATCAAAACTACATCAGTCCCTTGTATAACTGGTAGGCTCACTCTCTGCAGGACAAACATGAGGTCAATCCTGGCAGTCTCTCTCCTGTGCTGCCACGGTTGATGGCAGTAGAGAGGTTCAGGAATGAGTTACAGGCTTCTGCACACATTCTTTCACTTGTGTGTTAGGCTTGAAACTTACAATGCATGTCTGACACTGCCAAGGCAACACGGGTGTGTTTTTTAGTGAACCACCAAAACAATATCAAATTGTCATTACTGAGAATTCCATAAAATGTGTTCTAGAAACACTTTCTAAAGTTTGCAACTCTCAAATAACCTTAAGTACTAAGGATCCCACCTACAATCTAATCCTTGAAGTGCTTGAGGTCAAAGAGGTTTAAAATTAAAGGATGAAGGAGACCAGACATCTCCACAGCAAGGAAGGAGAAAGAGACAGACATCTCTAATGAGCTCCATGAAGCTAGACATGCATGCACAGTAGTGGGTGGATAAAGTTATGCCCTGAAATGACATAAACCTCAGAGTCCCAAATAAAAATGGTCCTAAAGTCATTACTTAGGCTTCTCTCCCTCATACTCTTCCAGATCCGTATTACATTATCTTTTCCATTTTCCATTAGTGTCAACCCTCAAAAAAACATAAAGGTGACCAAAAAGTGTCTTAAAAGTGACTACACAACTCTTTTGTGCTATATTCCATGTGATACAGCTTTGTTTAGGAAAAAAACTCAAAATAATGTATTTATTTGCTATTATTTTTCACCATATTATAGCAAATCCCGAGAAACAAATCGGTTCGAATCATTCAGACCCCGAATTAGATCTAGAGGTTCGTTTAAAACATCCGACTCATGTGAATCATTAATTGTTCACGAGTCGGACATAGCTACTTCTCATGCGAACGATCTAAGAAGAGCTGGGGGGGGGTTAAGATTATCATCGAACAATAAATTAAATTTCAGTTTTTTTTGTTTACATAATGACTGTATTGCTTGGAGTAGAGCGCGAGTATGCTATGAAAATTTTTGGTGATGCTGCAGCTGCGCCTTTTTTTCAATTTGGCATCTTCAAACAACATTGTAATTGCATGGAAAAGTCATTCTTCGAAACTTCTCCTTTTGTTTTCAGCAGAAAGATATGCTATGGGTTTAAAACGATATGAAGGTGAGTAGCTAAATGATGACAGACTTTTCATTTTCGTTTGAACTAATTGTTTGGGTCACATTGTTTAATGCACTTGCTTGGAATGTAGTGCAATGCATGGGGGCGCATATGTCTTGAGGCTTAACACTAAGGTCAGGTGTGGATTTCCTATGAGAATAGCATAAATATGTACATTGGTGTATACTGCCAAAAAGAATCCAACTACATACTATTAAATGTAGTGTGTAGCCTATTACAAACATATTCTACACTCAATGTGTTCAAAAAACAAAAATACTCTACGACCAAAGTACCAAGATTCAACCTGCTGCAAATGTGGAATAAACTCCACACAAAAGCCACGATACCTGGACTCCAAAGAGTATAAAATAAATGCTTACATTCTTTTATCAGCTGGTCTGAGTTGTCGGTGCATGGCAAGGGAGAACCCGAACAAGCTGTTGGCATCTCCCGTTTTCCTGATAACATTGTCTGTGTCCAGGTTGAAGGCAGAGATCAGCGTCCATCCCAACAAACTGAGAAGCGGTAAAGTTAAAGTCCTGTAAGATCCCATAGCGATGTTGGGTTGAGTTCGTGTCGCGTTCTTGCTTTAGAGATGAGACTGCAGCCCGCTTCTGTGGGATTTGTGGATGTCTATAAGGGAGGAATCTGTCTGACGTCCCTCCTCTCCTTCTCCACCCGTCCCCACCCTCAGCCGTGCCCCTACCTGCTAATGCAGCTCCGGGCTTTGTTTTCCCTCGTTATTCCGCTTTCTTGTAGTTATTCGAGCGTATTTTAACGTCGCTTTTTTTTTGTTTTTTTTTTGTAGTCTCGTTAATTTTTCACACAACTCATGATAAGCTAACCAGTTGGGTTGTGGATAAAACTGTAGGCTATTTAGAGACCAGGGAGTAACACATTTTGTAACACATGCCTGTAACTGCTTTTGCTTTTCTAAAATCACATCCCTATATTTATTTGATTATATTTTATCTAATTTACCCGTTTATAAATTTAAAACCCTAAACTGCGCAAGATTGTGTCACGTGGTACTGTTAAATGAGCCTGTACTGTGCAAAAAAATCACCTTACTATTTTCATAAAATACTTAAGTTTAATAAAATATTTATTATATTGTAGGGCCTATACACTAATTTAACAGCTAAGATAAACATTGTTACATTGTTACAAGACTTTTTTTCTTTCACATTTTACGCTCATACTCTCATAATGTTTTATCCTGTAAATCATTTATCTTTTTTTTTCTTTTTTTATTATTCTTTTACACAGAGCCTTGCTGTAATCTCATATGTGAACAGTATAGCTCATTTCTAATTGGTTTGACTGGTTTTACAACTCATCCTATGTTAAATCACTTCTCATTCACCCCCATGCACAGCAATATTACTATTAAAATTTGCTTATGAGGTTATTGCTGTTAACAGTGAACCACACAAACATTACACCTTTATCTCTGTTTATCTCTTTGTCTATGAGCATGTATTCTCAGATGTGCAAATGAACACAGACATCACAGCCTAATCTCTGGTTTATTAGACCCCCCTGAGTTTTACACGATTTGGTTGAAACTGGCTAAAAGCCTAGTAGATATACTGTCCCAGATCTGTTTTTAGACAATTGGGACATTGAGACAATATAAGCATTGTAACTAACCATAAGACTAAAACTATGAGCTTGTTTAATGCTACCAAGGGGATTGGGGATGTGGGGGTGGGGGAAGTACACAAAAGGAATGAAAGGCAAAGGTTAAATAGCCTAATAAACAAAATTGAAATTTGAAATAGAGACAAATAGCTGGTCACCCATTGACCTCTTAATACTGTCATTTAATCTACTATCACACATATTATCAGAATATCACTTCATCAAAATGCCACCATAATCCTGAAATAAAAACTTCAGAACTTCAGAAATAGAACATCAGATGCATTAGAACAATTAGGTTTAACTCAATTAAGGTGAATTGGACAAAAAAGAACACAGTCACATGAACTTTATTGAGAATGACCACTAAAAGATCAAGTTAGATGAACTTTAACCTCTATGTACTCTCCTCTCACAAAAATGTGTAAAAATGTCACGACAGGAATTTAGTCAATTTTTCAGCTATGATATCATTATTGGCTTAAAAAGCACAGCATGTGCAAGTCAGGCCCTTATGATTATTTTTATAGCCTAGTAAATTACATCTGGGATAGTAATGCATGAAGCCACTTTTCATGTGGGAGATTCACCCAAATAAAAAAAAAATAACCCCAAATTTCTTTAACCATTTACTCACCTTCATGTCATTCCGAACCTGTACGCATTCTTCTGTGGAACAAAAAATATATAAAAAAAAAAATGTCTAAGTGTGTTTTTCATTCATGCACTAAAAATCAGACTTTCATTGTACGGACAAAAACAGTTGAAACATACATTCAGATGTGAGTGAGTGAGTAAATGATGACAGATATTACATTTTTGGGTGAGCTACCCTTTTAAGCCTCGATTGCTCTCTACTAAATTAGCCACTCATAAATATTTATTATTTTTTAGCACTGGAGAAAAGAGGAAAGAAATCTGTGGAAGGGAAAAAGTCAACAGAGAAAAGTCAGTTGTTTGAGTCCAGTCTCAGGAAAATCAGCAGCACAATTATTATTTTTTTTGTTTGTTTGTTTTTTTATGTGCTACGTGTTTGACATGCATATAATACACAGTTTCTGCGTGCATATGATACACACTTTGTTGGTGTGCATATAATACGCATTTTGACGTACATATAATATGCATCTACCCCACACCCCTAAACCTACCAGTTGCGTATGATATGCACTCCAAAGTCCATTTTTGCGTATAAATAGTGCGCCAAACAGAAACAGAAAATCATGCCATTAAAACACACATTCATGAGATTTTATGAGTGTTATTCACAAGAAAATCTATAATGTGCATTGAGATTTTGCTATGCTAGTCATTGTACCACAGAGAATCTCTAGGGTGAGACATTGCGAAAACAAATGGGCACACAAAATTGTCTGATTCATTTACCTGGAATAGCCTTACAGCCACACCCTTTGAAAGAGGACACAGCATCTCTCTCTGTTCTTTACCCAGGTGAACGTTGCTGTTCTGATGTCAGTAGTGTTGAAATGCAATGCCTGAGGCAGGGAGTGTTCAGAAACACTGGGCGTTTCTGGATCAAAGTCTGCAATCAGACCCCTCATCTCTTCTCCCAACCCCGCCTTTACCTCCATACCTTTCTCCCTTTCTCTATCCACCCACTTCCCTCAAACACAAGCACTCCAGTCAGTTAGTATGCACTCCCTCCTCCTCCTCTTTTTTTCTCAGTGACATTGCTGGTCGGTGTTTCCACACAGCAGCAGCAAATAAATCTGTATGGAGAGCAGAATTATCCCAGAGCCGTAAATCTCAATCTGCTGTTCCAGTTCCATTCCGGTTGCTTTAAATCATATTAATGTCCCCTCTGTTCTGTACCTTTAGATTTTTTTTATTTTCTTGTGTACACTGTTCTGGATTTCTCTGAAGGTTTGTAAACAGATTCATAGACGTAGTGCTTTAAAGACAGCTGTGGGACACTGCAGTCTGGCCAGAAAGAGTGGATTCTGTCAGCTACTGTCTTCAGGGGTTGGGCTGGGGCTGCTAATGGAGAGATATGTTGACAGACTCAGGTTTTGTCATGTCCAAGGGTGTAAGTGATCTCTTAAGTTGCCTGCACTGCCTTTCCCTGTATGGCAAGAACTGAGTTTTAATTATTTGAATCAATAAGGGCATGGATGTTGGTTATTACTGCATTATAATCATATAAATCCCATTCAGCTTTGTGAAGTGTTTAACATAATGTCATATTTTATAAAAAGAAAAAAACTCTAAATTTAAGAATTGGTTGTCTTTTATATATTTGGTGTGCATTTGAATGGAATTGGCCACAATACACAGGATGTTGAATTAAAATGACAGGAAATAGAATTTATTTGTATTGTTATTCGCAGTCACTCAAAAGGCTTTCACCAAAACATAAGTAACTACATCATTCATTTTGACTAATTATAAATTCAATGCTGTCAAAATATTGACATTATTGATATTTAGGTTAAATTGAAGGATTCTGATCAATTAATGTAATTTAAAAACTACACTTAAGTGTCTCATTCATTTATTTGCTTTGCATTGCATTTTTAATTCTTCTTATCTAAATAAACCATATGCATTCTATTTGCTACCTCACTTTATATTCACAAATTTGGAACTGAAACCACAAAGGAGTTCTCTGTTTAATTCTGACAGGAGCACATCCATCCTGTACATTGACAGTATTGATCTTTTTCACCCTATATTAAACACACATGACTAATTTATGTTTCTGAGGGACAAAACATGACATATTTCACTGTGCTGTCACTCAAAGCACTCACTTTCTTGCTGATTCCATGACAAGTTCTTTAACCACATTGCAAATTAAAATTTGTCAGCGTCAGTTTGCTAAGAAAGAGAGACCTCTAGCTTTCAATAGTAGGTGACAAGAGTGAAGAAACACATAACAAGTATTGTGGATGATTACAAACATTAAAAATTTTTTTTTAAATATGCAGAATTTTAGGGCCTTAGTGATTAGGAATGTATACAGTCTACATGTGTGTAGGCGCATATTGGTATTGATTTGAATCTCATTGCTCTTTCCTCTCTATTGATTATTGACAGGGGACTGATGTCCTTTTTACAATTCTAGATCTCATTCCTCATGACCTCCTTTCTCTCTCTTGGGCCCTTCTGCTGTAAGCTCCTCTTTCCTCTCAGCCAGGTGGGATAATCCATCAATTTTTACTTGCCCGAGAGGGTGAGAGCCAATACTCAGGTTCCCTGTATCTGTGTGTGAAAGACATTGAAACGAGAGAGGGTGAAATCTGTGAATTTTACAAATTTTATTGAACAAAACTTAAAAATAAACAGCCAAAAAAAAAAAAACCTTAAATCACCAGATTAATCTACCTTTTTGTCACTGTCTGCTGATTTCAAGAATTAAATCGTTTCAAATCTTTGTCGTAAGTGTGCTGTAGTCACTCTTACATGCAGACAGCTAGGCACCAAATAAGTTTGCACACTTTTTATCTATGTGTATCCTATATCATTACAGACAGACATAACATGTTTAACTTTACAGTCTTTACATACACTGTCTATTCATTCACATACATTTGTTCACACATTCTATGTTAACTCCCTCTTTCTTCTCAACACAGGGCTCAACAAGTAGAGACCAATTAGAATGAGTAATCCCTCAAGTAGCCTCAAATCCCTCAATAACCCCCGTCAGTCACTCTCTTACTGCAATCAGTGCAGTCTTAACACCACTTTATCCTTCATTTTTATTCATTTTTCCTAGTGATTTAAAAAAAAATCATAGTATGAAGATTACAAGTTTTAGTACAATTCTATATGCACACCAAGAAAAAAAAAACGCAGTCATTTAATATTAATGGATAGTGCCAGTTCTGCATGCTAATTTACACTATTCCAGCTGTACTAGACTATGCAGTAACAGCTATGATGTGCAACAATTGTTAATCGTTAATGCTTGCATGAAGTAACTGTTTTATAAAATAAATGAGACACTCAAGGCCGGCTATATTGTGACTATAGTCACAACAGAGGGCACAATATTTAATTTCTCTGTGTTGTTCTGAATTTGTATGAACATACAGCCTACTGTTTAATATTTTACCAAGTGTATGTAATTCATTTTAAGGCCATGTCCACACGTACACGGGTATTTTTATAAATGGAGTTTTTCCTTCTTCCGTTTTTAAAAAAATCTCAGTCCACATGAAAACGCAAACGCATGCTATGAAGCACTGTCAAGAGCATGCCAAACCAACAGGTGGCGGTATAATCTGCCAAACCGCGTAGAAAAAGCTGCAGTTTTAAAAATAACCGTGTTTGTGTGGACAGGGCCTAAATTGCCATGTAACAAATGGATTTTTAAAATTACAAATATTCCACTTAGTGTCTCAATTGATGTAACTTTCAAAATACTTTTGAATTGAATATAGCATGTCATACTGCAAAATGTGAACTTTTCGAAAGTATTTAGGCTAATGTAATCAAGTGCCGAAGAGCACATGTGGCAAAAGTGTTAAGTGAAAAGTGAAAAGGTATTTTATAAATACAGAGTATGCAAAGATCTTCTCTGGGATGGCAGATATGGAGCCAAACAGAGGGAATGAGGTGTTTAATTGAGTCATCGGGCATTGTTTTTGCAGTTAAGGTGGTTCAATTTTAGTACCTACTTATCTGGTGTAGAACAGCAGGGAACAGTAGAACAGTAAAGGGCCCAACGCTGAACCCTGTGGGACCTCAGCTGTGAGAATGCAGGGAGTGATCCTTTTATATCCTGTATAACATATTATTCAAGCATTATATGAGTAAAATCCAAATTCAATTCCTTGTAAGACCAGCAGAATGATCTTTGAAAAATCATATTGATTTAATGCTCTGGCTGACATAAGCACTTTCGAAATGGCAAGTAAAACAGATTCAGTAGGATGACCATGTTAAGCCTGATTGATTGGGGTCCAACAGGATATTGGCATGAAAGAGTGACATCATGTTAAATTTAACAGTATCTTAACAGAGGTTTAAGCAAAATGTTACAAGAAGTTTTTATTTTAAAGGATATCATGAACTTTTGCGACACTGCATAACTTTTTATGTGTTTTGGGGGACTGAAAATGCAAACTTTTAAAAACTGATTTCAGAATGCAAGTCTTTGAAAATCGATACTGTAATCACCTCTGTGGAAAATACAAAAACGTGATTTTATAAAAACAGTGGTGTCATGCGCATACATATTATGTATGTGTTCAGGCGAGTAGTGTTTTTTTACAAAGTCACATTGCCAACTACATGCCTTGCATGTATAATATAATATTTTTAGTTGTTTATGTGGATCCGTGTAAACAGGGATAGTTTTGACAACATTGTCATATGTATGTAAAACTTTTCAAAAACTCAAAGGAAAAACTTTTCTGTCATTAGTTTATTGTTGTCGTGTAATTGTACCCGTAATTATTTAAGTGAATGACTATTAATCATATTCAGCTTCACTGTATCACTCAATGTTATTCACATTGAGTTTATTTGAAGACTTCAGGAGTTTCTTGAAGTTCAGCCAGTTTAGGTGGATTTGACCTCTGTAAAGCAAACAGTAAAGCATTATATAGATTATGTTCTTTTATACATATGCAGTAACTAAGAAATTATGATAAGCTTGTTAAACCGGATGACTCAGAAACTGTGGGACTGACGGATGGGCATGATTGAGGGAAAGAAAAATATAAATTAAGAGAAAAACAGTAAATGCTATAATAAGTATTTGTACTGCACACCACAGATTTGTGGCTGTTTCTGCCTGAGCTAACAAAAGCAAACTAAACCCTGTCGGGAGTCATGGCTAAACACACACACACACACACACACACACACACACAGAGGGAGTGAGGTGGAAAACAGAGTAATGCCATGGCAACAGGAAACAATACTGTAAGAACTTGTACCCAGAATGCATATTTGGTGTGTGAATAAGATTACTGTGCCTTTTTATTACAGTGTGGCTGAGCCCAGTGCACTCTGGAACACTGGATATTTTTAGAAGCCATTTCACACAAGTTTTTGAAAGTATAAATTCGTTAAGTCTTAATGTGCAGAATTATTGCACACAAAACCCATTAACCATCTCCTCGTGATCACATCGGTTTGGCAGATGGAGAGCTTATAGTTGAAAAATGTTACAATGGAGCAAGTCAAGTGGAAAACTATGTCCCATTCCTTGGAAAAAAGCTGATTTTGTAACACTGGCCTGTGACATTTACCGTAGACATTTCTAACAGTGTAAAGAAGTTTGTGTGTGAGAATCCCAAGGCTTTGTAGCAAAAGTGACTGTTAGTGCATATGTATACGTGTGTCTGTTCTTTTCAGATGTCTTGACATTCTCATTGCTTTCGTCCTCAGCTATTCCCTGTCCTCTTCCCTCTGCTCATGACTTCCTTCCAGTTGTTTTTGTTGAGTCCAACAGCCATTAAGCCATTGTTGTTAAAAATAAAACTTTAGTGGAAAAAGAGAGCAAGGTTGGGAAACATGACTGGTAGTCAGAGCAGAAACAGCCATCTGTGTCAATGCTTTCACATAGAAAAGTTCAACTGCAGCTACTGGGTGGGTCTAGATCTGCCTCTGTCATTATATACTCTGGAATTTGTTACTGTTATAAACCTGAATCAGATGTGCGAGCAGATGCTGTTTTGTATGTTGTTCCATACTATCTGTTACTGTCTGCTCATACTGTACTCTATTCGTTTTCTCCATGCTAATTTAACAGTGCATTCTTTATGTTCATGTTGGGTGTGGAAAAGAGAGAGGGATAGAGAGGGAGGAAGAGAGGAAAAGAGAAATAAAACAAGAATGTGACTCTGCCAGTTTTTCCTCGCATTTGTATTGATCTTTTTTCTTTTTAAAAACCATGTGTTTGTGTGTATGTGAACTCTGTCATTCATTCTACCTCCTTTTCTGGTGGAAGTAAAATAGGCCCCACAGGCGTCTTTAAGAGTGAAATTGTCAAACCGGTTTTCTCCAATGCTGAGCAAAACAAAAAGATTCAATACATTCACACACACACACACACACACACACACAAACACAAACACAAAATGCAACCTCAGGGCACACATAGCTGCCAGTGTTCAGCCCTGTCCTTTAAGAGCAAGTGCAAGCAGATTGCATCTGTCGCGTCTCACACAGACACTCGCATACAAAGCCACTCATTTTTCCCTCTTGAAAACCACAGAGCAGCTACATTAGATGCAACACTGAGGAAACAGATCTGTTTTCTCAAGGCAAAAGACCTTAAATCTTCAGCTAAAATGTCACTCTGAAAAACTGTTAACCTTAAAAGTGAGCTTCATAATGTGTAAATTAATTGGTTTTATGTCAAAAATCTTGTTTAACATACTTAAATACATTTGGTTATATCAGCAAAATTATATATTGTTGTTTTTAGGTTGTGTAACCAAAATCCAATGTTAAGTTGGCGTCAAATACTGACGTCAATTTGCCAACATCAACCTGAGGTTATATTGAGGTCCTGTGCCAGCTGGGTAGAAGCTTTGGTGTCGCATTAACATTAACAGCACAAAGGGGGACGTTTGTTCCAAAGTTACAGCTAATAAACTCAGGAAGCTCTCACTATTTTGGGTGTTAAGGACCGGGCTTTAAAGATGAAGAGGGAGATAAACAAACTTTCAGGCAGTTTTACATGTGCATCTTTATCACCCTTCTTTCTTTTCATCTTTCACTCTCTTTTCAGGGTCAGGTGATATGTGATGCATTCCTGTGGGTTAGCCATAATTAATGATCATGTGATACCACTACAGCCTGATTTACTGTGAGAACATAAAGACCTTCACCAAGTTCACAGTCTAAAAGTCATTTTCTAGACAAAAAAGTATTTTTAAAATAATTGTCTCACACTTACAAATTACAATCTAATTTACAAGCATTTAACAACACAAATATAGACATTCTCCGCTGATAGCCCTTTAAAATTAGCTGTGTATTCAGATTAAATCATCTTTTTGGATTTACAGTATCCGATATTGCTAGTATTTAGATGTTTAAAAACCATGATTTTTTTCGCTTGATGAGTTTGTAACTAAGCAGGTCTACCTGGAGAAAGCTATCTATTAACATTTCCATTAATCTCAATGGCAGTTGCTTGGCTGGTGCAGGACCCATTAAGTGGGGGTACATAATTTGATATCTGACACCTTTTCTCATGGTCATAATTATATTTCAGCCAATTGTCTGAGCCGTAAATGCCATGTGAATAATAACTTTGGAACAACAGGAAGATGACAACATGGCAAAGCTGATTGGCTGATTGATCATCATTGGTCCAAACTCACTGTAAAAAAAGATCCATAACTTTGTCAGCCAACTACATGTTCTAAAGATAATAAAGGGGCGTAAGAAATAAATATTTATTTTACAATTAATTTCAACGTTCAGACATTAGCCCACATGTTTTCAGTGACTTTATAAAATGATGCAAAGGACTTTTTCATCTTTAAAGAAATCGTTTACCCAAAAGTGTAGATTTGTTGTTAATTTACTTACACTCAGGCCACTCAAGATATATGTGACTTTATTTCTTCAGCAGAACGCTAAAGATTATTTTTAGCTGAAACCATGGTGATTCAAAATATGCAAGTCAATGGGTGCCATCACTTTGAGAGTTAGAAAAGAAGGTACAGGAAACACTAAATGAATACCGGCTGCAGCTACTGACGATATATAGAGGTCTTATGACATTTACATTTACATTTATTCATTTAGAGGACACTTTTATCCAAAGCAACTTACAATTGAGGAATACAATAAGTGATTCATCATAAAAAGGCAAATAAATGCAGGAAGTGCTTGCAATACAAAGTTTCAGGCATTGTTCAGAATAATGCAAGCTAGACAGGGAGAGGTTAAGGAAAGAGAAAGCAAAGTGTTTTTTTTAAGATGAAGTCAAATGATGACGGAAGAGTGGAGTTTTCAGGTGTCGCTTGAAAATTGTTTACATTTTCAAATTTGAAAATTATGAAGCGAAACAATCCATCTGTGCAAGAAACTGATCATTACTTGCTATATTCAATCAATACAACATGAATCACCAAGGTTCAGCTAAATCATCTTTGTTGTACTGAAGAAGGAAAGTCACCTGATGTTTATGAAAGTTTGCTGCGTAGTTATTTTCCTGTGTGGATATGCAAATTAAGTCTCACCCCAAGCTTTATAATCTTAAACAGATGCACTGACAAACTTTTTCTGTCTGAGCTCCGAATGCCTGAACCACACCCAGAGGGTTCATAAACCACTGTAATAAAGGAATGGAGAGGGAGGGTGAGGAGGGAGAGGAGATGAGGAAGAGGATGAGGGAGATGATTAGGACATACACACACTGATTCACACCCTACTCACCGTGTAACACACTTCATAACATGAGTGTTTGACCTCCGGTGAGGATGAAGGTGAAAGATGGTATTTTATTTGCAATTAAATTGCTTTGTTCCCATGGAGAATATAACACACCCACAGTTACGGAAGACACACGTACATGCACATCCTCATCGACACCAATAAGGAGAAGAGAGTTCTAAACCAATCATGACCTCTTGCCGACTGATAGCTTCAGTCCATTACATCTCCTGGAAGGATTAAACATGTTTTAAAACCGTAACCTGTTTCAACTGGCTCTTTTTATAATGCATTGTGTGTTATGGAATCATATACTGTGTAAACTTGTTGTACAGTAATATTAAAAAATGCATAATTACTACTTTTAACCTCTCTAATGTTACGTATTGTTTGTATTGTATTGTTTGTAGTTTCTGATGTTACTCTGATGTTATACAAATAATAGATTTACTGAAAACTCACCTTCAGACCTATTAAAAAGCCCACACATTAATTAAACAGCTGCTTTTTATCATCCCACATGTCTCCTTGCATCTTAACAGGACACGAACTCTTCCCAGAATTCATTACATACACCAACACAATTCATCACCCTTCTGACTTCTTTCTTTAAAACATATTTAATTTATCCTGTAACATATTATTGCAGTTACCCCTGTCCTCCTTTTCCTCCTTTCATCAAGAAATTAATAGATTTTATAGGGAGAATTCTGTTTTCTGTTTTTCCCTCTACTCCCTAAAGACGTGAAAAAGTGAAATCTGCTTGAGGATATTACTTCTTTCATGACTACCAGCTTTCATCCATGAACACTCACTAAGGTGTGTCATTGAACCTGTAGTGACAAGACTGCAAGTTTTAAGTTACCTTAAAAGACCTTTACTGTACTTGTAATACATTTTAAGTTTTATTATCTAAAATTTAAGTCAGTGTGAGACTTCTAACTATGTAGATCAAGGGCACAAGTAGAACATTTTTAAATAGTTATTATTGCTATTTCTCTCAATTTTAACACCTAATTTTGTGGGCTTCAACTTTTCTCATTGCCTCACTCTTTCTCAGTCAGATAGAAGAGTGCTGTGGTTGAAGCATATTGGATTCTTTCATATAAATCTAAAAACCAACCAACTGCATAACTGGCAAGTTACATATATTCAGTATAATGTCTGTTGGGGAACCATCATAATAAAGTGTTAACAGATATAAGCAGACAGTCTACTAATACTTTAATGACTGATAGATGACGTAGTTGCCAAGGTTACTTATATCAAACATTGTGTTACACAGTAAGCTAGCAGCTGCTTGGGAAGGCTGTTAAATTTGAACTATAGGGCTAGAGTTAGTGTAATCAGCTCTGTAAATTAGCAAGCACTGAGTAGGATACACCATAAAACTTTTTTTTTTCTGGTGTGTGCAGTGTGTACATGTTTCTGCAGCAGTGGCAGAGCTTCCTTTTTTGGTGGGTACAAGTCTGGAAGCTCCAGAAATTACAGCTGCAAAAACGCATTGCATGGATTGCATACAGTATTTATTTAGTCGAGAATTGAGATGTTTTCCCTCAAACTATGTTGTAAAACACTCCAAAGACTTGTTGGCTGATGGTACATGGCAAGGTTCGTATGTGGTACTCCTTCCAAAAGAGTGTGGCATATTAATTTGTGTTGCACATCATGTTTTCATTTTCAGCATTTCTCTTCATATTTATGTGAGCTTGCAAGTGTAAAAAAAATGTTTGAGGTCATAAACATATTCTCAGAAAAGCAGATCAAGCACAGCATGCTTCCTGGATTGTGGAAACCTTCATTATAATTTAAATCACTGCAAAATACGCTGTGATGTTGTGTTTCTAAGAAATTATTTTACTGAGCCCCACATATTTCTCATATATTCTCATAATTCAGCATAATTCAGCATTCATTTGCAAGTAATGGAAACAGAGATACTTCCTGAGCATACTTCCTGTTTGTGTTTATTGTTGAATTAGGATTTAAAAGGATTTCTGTTATGTCTGCATTTTTGGAGGTTACCTTTGTGCTAAAGAGAGCCAAAAGTGTGTTTAAAAGTGTGGTTAAATCAAGGATGGCCCGAAATTCTTAAAGGGTTAGTTCACCCAAAAATGGGTGTGGCGGCACTGACCCAGATCCGGCGTGATGACGTCATTACGCCGGATTTGGGTCAGCGCCGGCGCCGCCACACGCTCGCGTCATGATACTGTCGTGAACGCGCGTCCAAAGTGACGCAGTAGAGACAAAAATGTGGAATAAAGTCGTTATTTTTGTTTTCTTTGCGCAAAAAAGTATTCTCGTAGCTTCGTAACTTTACAGTTGATCAACTGATGTCACACGGACTACTTTGTTGATCATCTTGGTACTTTTCTGGACCTTGAACGTGGTAGTTACCTTGCTGTCTATGGGAGGGTCAGAGAGCCCTCAGATTTCATCAAAAATATCTTAAATTGTGTTCCGAAGATGAACGAAGGTCTTACGGGTTTCGAACAACACGAGGGTGAGTAATTAATGACAGAATTTTCATTTTTGGGTGAACTAACCCTTTAAGACTATTTCTATACTTTTCTTTGAAGTAAAATTGGTACTTGCTGATACAGTGATCGTTTCTTGTTATATTAGCACATATGTGCTTTAGTCTGCTAAATAGTTAGTTGTTGTTAGCCAACTAACTAATAGCTAACTGTAAAAGAGAAAAGTCTCCCACAATGTACACAATGCAGCTGTAAGGGTTGGTAAGGTTTTTTTTATTAATGTTCTTTACAAGAAGTCTCTTATGCTCACCAAGGCTGAATTTATTTGATCAAAACAGTAATATTGTGAAATTTTTTTTTTATTTAAGTTTACCTTTATGTCAAATAACTATTTTTAATGGTTTTAGTTTTAGTAAAAACTTAATTATTCCTATAATGGCAAAGTTGAATTTTCAAACCAGCCATAAATTCAGTCTTCAGTGTCACATGATTCTTCAGATATCATTCAATCAGTATGCTGATTTGCTGCCTATGAAGCATTTCTTATTATTATAAAAGTTAAAAACAGTTGTGCTGCTTGATATTTTTGTGTGTGAGATTTTTCAGTATTATTTGATTAATAGAAAGTGCGCTGTCACTTTTGATCAAAGTATCATTTAAAAAAAAAAAAAAAGAAATCTAATGACCCCCAAACTTTTGAACAGTAATGCAAGCGATTTTATGGTTTTCTCAACATTGTGAGGAAATTTGGCCATCACAGTGATGGTAAAAGCTCACATGCACACACACACACACACACACACACACACACACGTGGCTGCCCCACCCAGCCCCTCCTCACTTTCAAACACACCTCACCTCCCAGCCCTCCAGCTCTGTTTTTTACATGTTCCTGCAGATCGTCCTGTTCTCAGAATGCATTTGAGCTGCTGACGAAGGATCAGCAAAAACAAAAACAGCGAACATTTTACGCAACCGACTTATGATTGAAACTTTGGCTGCCTACCAGTGATTTTCAAAAAACGGCTGTACATGCTGTGCTAAAACAAAATGTCCTCAATGCCTTGAAAATGTACGCTCAAATTTATTTAACACAGCATTAATGTGTTTGTGTGTGTGTGCTAATCAAACACTGACTGAGATTAATATTAATGACATTCGTATATCAACCTCAAGCATACCTGAGACAGACAGAGACCTCAATAACCTTGAAATTCTATCCTATGAGAACATGAGAGGAGCAGATCAATCAACTTCATCTGGAAGTGATATTCACAAAAGCGCAACTGGCAGGTGTGCAGGTCACATCACGGAAAAAAAAATAAAGGATTGGGGGAAAAGAAAGAATATTGGAATGTTTCCCTCAGAGGCAAATCCTACTTGCCTTGTTTGTTTTGTTACACCATTATATTATACCCTTTGGCACAACACATTCTTTTCTTACTTTCTTCAAAGCCATAAGAAAAGTGAATATTTTTCTTGCTGCAGAACAAAATCCCCTCTAGGCCAGCAAGCACCGGAAATCTGGATTATGAATCCACAAATGAATTTGTCTTTCCTCAGAGTACAAAGCACACACCCACAGGAAGTTCACACTTCTCGGGACAATAAGAGTGAGGATGATTACTAAGAATCACTCACCCAGGGCAGCACAACAAAGTCATGCTTAAGTAGCAACCCATTTAGACAGTCTTTTTGATAGTTGAGAGCTTATGCGTCATATTCTTGTAATATATGATGTAGGGCATTGCATTTAATATTGTGCATGTAACCGGACGTTATGAATCATAAACTGACTTTAGAGAAAAGTAGACCAAACAAATTTCAGCTAAATCTAAACATTACAGTAAGAACACAGTAAAAGTATAAACCAACAAAGAAAACTGTACGAAAGGAAGCCTCATTCAGCTAAAAAGCTTTTTTTTTTCTTGTACATGTATATTTGTCTACTGCTGATGTGGTCTTCTCAAAAGAAAGCTGATATTTATGTTGATGAAAGCTAGGTGTATCTATTGTTGGACCAAAGATAGATTTTATGTTTGCTTTTTGTTGTCAAGTGACCTCCCTATATAATGGATGTTATTGCCTAGTTTATGATACTCATTAAAAAGAATTGTGTTCTGCATTTGATTCAGCAAAAACAACATGCATTTAGTGTATCAGTCTCAGTGAATAGAGTATTTGTTGTGATATAATAGTTTAAAGTTGATATCTGTATTTGATGTGTACCTAAATCTAAATCAATCCTTTTTATAACTACTCTTAAATGACCTCCTTGCTCTGAGACTCTGACACACACAAAATAGCCTGAATTGGTATTTAAGGGTCATTCTACAGAAACGTCCACTTTTGGTATGGCAAGATGTCTTAAAATTTATTTATTTTTTTAACATTTAAACTTAGACCACATTATTAGATTGCCTTTTGACTTTATGAATACACATAAATGACAGCTTAATGATTTTTTATATTTTTTGTATATTTATTTAAAGATCGCATGTACACTTTTTTTGTCACTGGTGTTACCTTACTTCTTTGGCAATTTTAAAGGTTTTTATGAAATATAATTTCTCTTTTTTTCAGCACATGTAGTCAGAGTTACATAAAAATAATGATAATGCAACAAATAAGGAGATTATGTTTTATTTATTTTAATCAGGTTTGTTAAAAGTGTGACTGAATGATGTTAGTTAATTTGCACAAACATGTATTTGCTATAACAATGAAAATATTAGAAAAACAGTTATAAACTCTAGGGACAGAAAAGTGGACGTTTCTGTAGAATGACCCTTAAGCAAACAGTGCCATCTTGTGTTTACTAATGTAGTTCAGCGTTGCAAGAGCAACTTGTATAATTTTACAATATATACTTCACGAGTTCGCCTGCCCATTCAGTCCTGCCAGGTAATGGTAAAACAAACTTGGCTTGCTGTCCTTGAAGGAGGCTCGAAACCCGAGGCTCGGCTTGAGCTCCGAGTAAGAAACCCCCCAAAAAAGCTTATGAAGGACAGCAAGCTCGTTGCCGACTGGAGAAAAAATTAAAAGATCGGCAGGACTGGTTGATTAGGCTCCTCCCGAAACTGCGTTGTGAACGTCATATTTGGTAAATGTCATAAAATATAAAGGATGTTAGGTGTTAAAACAGCTACAACTAGCTACAGTTTAAATAAAATTGACTCTTTGCTTTCCTTTTGTGCTGTATTCACCCACCATCTTAAAAACATATTTTGTTATCTTCTAAATTTAAAGTCTAACTTTATCCCTTTTATATATTTATATATAAATTTATATATTATATATTTATAACTTTATCTTTATATATATATATAAACACACAGATTTGTTTGGTGGCTTATTATATGCTAGTAAAAATATAAATAAATAAATATGGAAAATTATTATTATTATTTTATCTTTTTGCAGAAATATTATTTGATTTTAATTTTATATATATTTTTAATAGAACGTATGTAACCATGGTTCCCCGAGGGAACGAGACGCTGCGTCGAGGTCGCTTTGGGAACGCCTCTGCGTGACCACGTTCTGAAGCACATGTCAAATCAGCCCAATGGAGTAGCGAGACGTCACGAGCGGGGTGACATGAGCA